>NW_020167529.1:0-97500 GCF_001641265.1 Pseudogymnoascus destructans
ATAATGTAACCCAAGAATTCGACTTGGTTTTTATGGAACTCGCACTTCTCTGGTTTGAGGAGTAAGCTGTACTCCTTTAGTTTCTTCAGGACGAGTTTGACATGCTTGACATGCTCCTCCTTGGTTGCTGAATACACCAGGACATCGTCTAGGTAGACAATGGTAAAGATGTCTAAGTATTCGTGCAAAGCATCATTCATTCAGTCGTTGCATGGATGCGGGTGCGTTTGTTAGCCCAAAGGGCATGACTTGATACTCGAATAGGCCATAGCGGGTGCGGAATGCTGTTTTCCACTCTTCCCCAGCCTTGATTCGGATCAGGTTGTATGCTCCTCGCAGATCTAGCTTACTGAAGATCTTTGCTCCTTGAAATCTATCGTGTAGTTCGTTGATTAACGGCAGGGCATACCTGTCCTTGATTGTGATGTTGTTCAACGCTCGATAGTCCACACATAACCGTAGGAGCCGTCTTTCTTTGGTACGAAAAGCACCGGACTTCCTGCTGGTGATGTGGATGGTCTGATGAATCCTTTCGCTAGGTTATCATCGATGTACTCCTTAAGTACCTTCAGCTCCTTTTCCGATAGCTGATATATTGGTCCGAACGGTGGACTCTTGTCTTTCTCCAAAGGTATCTCGTGATCCCATGGTTGGTGCTTAGGAAGCGCCTCGTTCTTAGGGCCTTCCTGGAATAATCGCTCGTATTCCTTGTACTCCACCGGTATACTCGTCGGTGAGGATGCCTGGGCTAGGTCATCGAGCTCGGAGGTTGCACATAACTCCTTCCGGCCCTGGGAGGGTTTTCTCCCGTTGTCGCGTGTCCGTTCGTTGTTCACACGCGCACTCATCACAACTTTTCTCGTTCCACCAGTCGATCTGGGGGTTGTGTTTCTTGAGCCATGGCATACCAAGGATGCACGCATGGTTGTCCATGTGCACGATGTCAAACTGAATCGTTTCCTTGTGCCCGTGTAGCATGACCATTTCCAATGGGACCGTTTCGTGGGTCACCATTCCTTCATTAGTCGAGATGGGTTCTCCATCTACGACCATTAACGGGTATGGTTCGGTTTTCAATTGCGTCTTGAAACCTTGCGTGTCTGCTACTTTCTTTGTCATAAAGTTGCCCGTCGCTCCTGAGTCAATCATTGCTCGGAGGTGTCGCTGTTGTATCTTAGCGACCACATATAGTTGCATGCTGCCCGTCGTGGCGCATAGCTGGTCTGTACTAGGCCTCTTCATGTCGCTCGCCGGTGGCCTACCGTCGAGGACTCCTAGTTTTTTGACTCGTCCGAGGAAGGATAGTATTCATCCGCTTCCAATGGTGGTCCTTGGGGAGATCGTCTCCCTGTCTCTGCTGCGTCGTTCAGCAGGTGTGGATATCTTTCGTATACCTGTTCGCTTTTGATAGGCAAGTCCCCTTCAGACTGGCTTCGCCTGAGGGTGTGAACTTGCTCTGCGTCTCTGAAGTGTATCCTGGGCGAGGATCGGGGAAACAACTGATTCTGGTGTTTCTTTTTCCAGTGGAGCTTGCAGTCATCTTCGCTGCAATACTCCCAGTAGACATACGCGTGCCAGGGATGATCAGTCTCTGTTGCGTCTGTCGTTGATAGTTCCCGCTGTCCTCTCACCCATGCACTATCTTCCCTCGGAGGCGTGGAGAACGTGTCTAGTTGCTCCATGGCTCTCCTTTCGATGCGTGGCGTGGGTCTCGCATTTTCCCGTCGGAGCATATCTCTGGCTTTCTCGTCGTACTTCTTCAGGGCTCTCCTGCGGTCCTGGTAGTAAAGTTCGACGCTTTTCATATACTTCAGTTTAGCCATATGCTCGACATCCTTCTCCAGTTCTTCCGCTTCTTGGGCTTCCAACTTAGCTACGTCTTGGGACGTGCCAAGCAGCCTGCGGGTATTCGTTAGTTGGTCGTAGTATCTCCAGAGGTCATCCTTGCAGTCGTCCACCTTGCATTTTAACGGAAGTTCCTGTAACAGGTTCCCGTAGAGGTCTTTAAGCATGGGGATTTTCCTCTGGCCATTGGGCTTGTCTCGTTCGGCCCTAATCTTTGCGTGGGCGTGTTTTGCCATGCGTCTTACTACGTTCTTGCACCGTGGACTCATTTGTTCCGTAGGTGCGAGTTCATCGAAGGTCTCCTGTTCCGAGACGGTGAACGATTCCGCCTCCGACCCTTCATCTGAGCTCTCGTCTTCTGGGGTGCTTTCGCCGTTTATTCCCCAGTCGTGTTTGCTCACAAACGTTGCGTTCAACTGTCCTGTCCAGGTGGCATTGAGTTGTTTGCCGACTTTGCGTCCGCCGTTCCCTTTCTTTGGCTGTCTGCAGTCTCGGGCCATGTGGCCTGGCTTGTCGCAGTTAAAACAGAGTCGTTCCTTGAATTGTCTGTCTTTCTTAGGGTCACGGGGTCGTCCAGGTTTGAACGTGGCATCGAGTTCCATTGGGTCCGACCAACGGTTGTCTCGCGGGTGTTGATCCCGTCGTCTGCCCTCGTTTCCCCGGTAGGGGTAACTTTTCTTTGGCTTGTCATAGGTCCGACGTTCCTTCTGGAATTCGTATAGTCGATTGTCGATTCGGACCGTATGTTCGATTAGCGCTACCATGTCCGTTGGTTGTTGTTCCAAACGGGCAAGTTCCATACGTATATGGCTCTTCAGCCCACGTCGGTAGTGGCTGATGAGTGCGCTGGCGTCCCATCCTGTCTGATTGCCGTATCTCTGGAATTCTGTGGAGTACGTGAGGGCGCTGCCAGTCTGCTTAAGTGCAAACAGATGGTCTTCTGCGGTCTTAATCTCATCGATGTCTCCGAACATGCGTCGGATTTCCTTACAGAATCCATTCCAGCTGCCAAACATAGTCTGCGTAGTTGTCATGCTTCCATTGGTACTTTCATATTTGAAATAGTCCTTGAGGAATGGTTCGATCCATCGCAGGGCTTCCCCCCTAAGGTAGGACGCAGTCCACAGGGCATAGCTCTCCTGGGTGGGAAACTTCTCGTCGTTGAAGTGCTGGTACAGTTCGACCTGTAGCAAAAACACCTCAAGTTCCTTTCGGTTGCCGGAGTAAGTGTCGGGCAACTTGACGCGTAGAGTTTCCTTGAGTTCGTTGACGGTGGGTGCATCGGGCATCTGTTCATTCTCAGGCTTAGACCTCTGAGACGAAGTTGGCGTGGTGGGGGTTTTCCCCTTCGAACTGACGACAGACATGTTGCTTTGTGTGTAAGCCGGTACCTCGTAGAAGTGGTGCTCAAAGTGTAACGCTGACTTCTAAACGATAGAAGACACAGAGGTTCTCTTGCGTAAAGGTTTACTTATCAGAGGAGGCAGGGGATCAGACACAAAGGCTTCAAGTAACACGTTACTAGTATATAACAAATACTGTATTGAGTTGAGCACGAAGCTCCTATCTAAGGAAATACTATCTACTTATATAGTGGCGTCGTGCCTAGTGGACTCTTGGGAACTCACTCGAGTCCTCGGAGTCCTGGACTCTTAGGACTCTTCTCATCATCCTGCGAGTCCATCACGTGCCTAGTGGACTCCTGGGAACTCACTCGAGTCCTCGGAGTCCTGGACTCTTAGGACTCTTCTCATCATCCTGCGAGTCCGTCACGTGATACTTTCGGAACTACTATTCCCCGCTGCCCCTCCAGGTACCAGGGCCGGTCTCATGCGACCTCCCTCCTTCCTGTCCTGTAGTTGGCCAGCCTTCTTGTTCCGTCGTAACAGTAAGGACCTAAAAGGCACTGCAAAGGAATGGCATAACCGCATGGGACACCTAAACCAAAACGCCATTAGAAAACTCCAAGAGAAGACCGCTGGAGTTATCGTCACAGACCTAGACTCGTACGATACTCAGTGCGAAGTATGCCGACTTACGCATGCTACAAGGCAGATTTCTAGAAGATCTACACCACGCTCAAAAGTGCCATATGAGAAGGTCCACCTTGACCTAATCCAAATGCCAGAGGCGTACGATGGCAGCACACAAGCCTTACACTTCCTATGTGATAATTGCCGCATGAACCACGTCTATACTATAAAGGATAAAACACAAGGAACGCTCCTACAGACGATTAAGGACTTTGTGAGCTACGTACGGAGAAGATGGGGGTTCCAAATCCGCATATTCCAGCAGCCGCAGTTGCTTTGCCATTGTTCTTCTTGTCGGGGGCCATGATGGTGAAGTCGTCAGAGTGAGGTCGGAGAAGGGAGACCTACAGATCTATCAGTATAAGGATCCAAGGTATTAAGAACAGTACTCACAACAGAAGGGAAGCAGTAGCTACATGCGACAGAAAGCAGGAAGGAGTTGGTGGTGTTGTTGTGGGTAAAAGTGAGAAGAAGAAGGAGGGAAAAGAAGAAGCGGTCACAACAAAACACCACAACAGTACGGAGGTGAAGCGCCTACCCCGACAGCCTTAATCATTAGGCCAGCGTGGCAGTGGCACCCTCATCAATAACCTCACTTCACAGAAGTTGGCAACCCAGGGCTCAAAGGGGCTTGAGCCTCAAAGGGGGGTATAATTGTCACGAACGCATCACATGCGTGGTCATAACACGTGAGCTACGGTGCCAGGACGGAGGTTGTTGAGTAATATGCGTGTTGTTCTGTCTATCTATTGCTGCCTGAAATTGCGGGGAAGTGGTGCTGAGATCATGTGACATATTACAACACACCCCCCCATGTATTCCAGTACCGCATACTAAGTAGGAAGGCTCGCAGGCAAATCCGTATGGGTCTGAATTTGGAGTTCTGGGCCAACAACCTTTTTCTACCCCCACCCCCGCCACTACCAAGCACCAACTTTCCACTCTCGCACAGCTCCGTACGTGACTCACAATGACTGTTTATTGGTGAAATCAAGCCTCAAGACATGGCTCTGGTTGAGATCAGGGCTGACCTCCATGATGACTTGCCGGAGTATGAGAGGGTCAAAATACCATCCCTACCCCCAATTGTGGTTGGCGTGGAATTGGCCCGTCCGTATGGTGTTGCTGGTGTGGTGGAGTCTGACCACCCACAACAGACAACGGCTTGGTACATCCAGGCTGTAGGAGACATGGATGCTGGCTGTGACCAGTGTGTACATGATCGGGGCAGTGCTCGGGCTCGTCCCTTCTTCTCTGCCTGCCATCACTATGGCGAGCTGCAGGAAGGAGCCTGTGGTAACTGTGCAATGAAGCACAAGTCAGCTGCTTGTTCCTTGAGTAAGTTTGTACCTTTCTGTTGATTCCTATGCTGCGTACGACACTAACACATAGTAGGCCACAAGAAAACTTGGAGACCTGCCACGCCACCACCTCCGCCATCTCCCAAAGCTGGGAAAAGATCTGGCACCCGTGCCTTCGCCCGACAGAAAGCTATTGATGAAGAAGCTGCTGCTCAGCTTCGTGGGTAATCTCCGTACGCCTCACTTCTAGTGCTCTCAGTGTTCTGGTGCTCTCGGTGTTCTGGTGCTCTCGGGTTCTGGTGCTCTCGGTTGTGAATGAGGCCTCAATGACAGTGGATTTCTCTGCAATTTTAATGTGACAGGTCCGTACGTAGTTGTGAGTGTGGGAAAATGGGTGATTCTCCTGTTTTTGTATAGTAAAAGTCAGGGATTTCTCCTGCTCTTGTCTGCCTTCCCCCCTTTGTTGAAATGGGTTTGGAATTTCGAAAAATGAATGTGAAATCTCCATGCATATATTGCATCTATGTCGTACAGAGTTGTGTAGTCTTCCAAATGAGTGTATGTTTATTATTTCCCAAGGTATTCCATTGGGAAAGTTGAAATAAGAACGCATAGTAAAACTAGGTGTAACTGTAGGCGGCTTTGGTGCTTTTGAGAGTTCTACCTCCGTACGGAACTCATCCATTAGCTATTCTTGTCTTGCCTCACTTTTCAGTTAGTGAAGTAGAAGACTAGACTCTTTGGTCTAGGGGGCTGCTTTCCATAGTACAAAGGTAGCCAGTGCTTCGTACGGGGTTGTGTTGTATGTATGCACTCCTATAGGAGATGCTTTATGTCTACAAGGTTCAAATGTTTAATGAACTCCTTGTGCTTCTGATGGAGTAGGGCCTTAGTAAAGCCGTCTGCTGGCATCTCGTACGTAGCTATCCACTTAATATTGAGGTTCCGATGCTCAACCTCCTGTCTTAACCAATGTGAGTGGACATCAATATGCTTCAGCTTTGTAACTAGCTTTGGAGACTCCTTAAGTAAGATCCGTACGGTCTGCAAATTATCACAATTAAGTGAGTATTGCTCGTTTAGATCGAGTTTGATTGTGTTAAAAGAAACGCTGCCACCAATAGAGCTGTTTCGCACTGTGGGACAAAGCTAGAAGCTCTGCCTCTGTTGTAGAGGTTGACACAGTCTTCTGCTTTGAGCAGCGCCAGTCTATTGCCCCTCCAAATAGGGTAAACAAATAACCCTCTGTGCTCTTTCTTGTTGATTCGCAGTCTGCGTACGAAGCGTCACTAGAGCATTGAAAGCGAGCCTCTTGAATATTAGGTCCAAACTGAAGAGCTAGGGTCTTAGTATCCTTAAGGTAGAGTAGAAGTCTGTCGACTGCAGCCATGTGGTCTGGGCCTGGATTGATGAGAAATTCAGATAGTTTCTGTGTCGTACGGGCTATATCAGGTCTCGTTACGACTGCTGCGTAGTTTGCTGATCCTACTTTCTGTTGGTAAAGATGGATTTGTTGCTTATCTGCCTGGCCGTCAAATTGGGTTAGGTTGTCTGTAACCATTGGCGTTCGGGTGGATCGAATAGAGGCTACTCCGTACGTAGTTGTGATCTTGTCGATATAGGAGTCCTGGCACAGCCATAGGGTTTTCTGGGTGCGGTCCCTCACAATTCTTATGCCTAAGAACCATTGAAGTTCTCCTATTTCTCGAAACTCATACGCTTCCATCAGTCTCGTACGGAACTGTGTTGCCTCCATTTTGTGGCTAGGATGGCTAAGGATGCAAATATCGTCAACATAGAAGAAGACAATAATCTTTGAAGATACAAAGAGGCACTGTGCTTCTGGGACCTGTACGAGGCCTAGAGCCTTGAGTGTCTCTGAGAAGTCTCGAAACCAGAGTAAGGGGGACCTTCGAAGTCCATAGAGTGCCCTGTTAAGTTTCCAGCATTTTCCTTGCTCCTGGTAGCCGTCTGCACACCGTACGTAGACCTCCTCATCAATACGGCTGTTTGTGAATGCGTTTATAGCATCTAATTGTTGTGGATCCAAATCAAAGTAGGCTGTGATTGCCATTAAGGCTCAGAAGGTTTTCGAAGAAAGCGTAGCTGCGTACGTCTCATCATGGATAGAATAGCATTGTAGGTCGCCTCTTACAACAAGTCTAGCCTTATATTTAAGAAGGTAGCCATTGTCATTGAATTTGTATGTGAAAACCCACATAAGGGGTATCACAAAGTTCCATACGGAGCTGTCGTTGACAGATGTGAACGTTCCTTGCTTTCGAAGGTCTCCTATTTCCTTTGCAGCTGCAGCTTGGAATCCTATTCGATGTGGATGAGTTTGGAGTTGATTCCAGAACTTTGGAGCAGCTGGTAGGTCCATACGGTGTATGCTCTGTCGATTGAACTCCGTTCCTACTAGGAAAGCTTGGTGTAAGCTTAGCTTTGCTTCTGGTATCGCTATTGTAGCTAGGTAGACGTCGTGTCTTCGTACAGTGTCCTCAGGGCGTTCCGGTGTCATTTCAGGCGTTTGAAGTTGTTCCTGTAGCTCTGTAGCTCCGTGGTCCTTCTGAGTAGGCGGCTCTTCTTGAGGAGAGGAGGTGTTTGTTGCCTCTGATTCGTACGGAATTGTTGTCCCGTTCTGAGGCTGTTGTTCCCCCTCAAACTCCTCATCTTCTTGATCTTGAATATCTGGTATTTAAATGACCTGAACTGTCTTTTTGAGCTCTGTTTGGACAAGCTGAGCCTCGTACGAAGGGTCATAAGCCTTTGTCTCATCAAAGGTAACGTCTCTTGTAACTATAACCCTTTTAAGTTGCGGAACCCAAATGCGGAATATGTTTGTAGAGTTATAGCCAACTAGGTAGCCTATTTGGGCGATCCTCTGTATCCTCTCAAGCTTTGGCTTGTTTAGAATAAGGGCATAGGCTCTACAGCCATAAGCGCGAATATGAGAGAGTAATGGCTTAAGTAGCTCTGGCTTTTGGCTCTCTGTAGGTAAAGACTGGAGAAGAAGTCCGTACGGGGTCTCATCGTTTATGACTGACGATGGTGAGCGGTTTATGAGGTACCCTGCTGTTTTGAAAATCTCAGGCCACATTCCTTCTGGTAAGTTGGCTGATTCTTTAAGTGCGCGTGATTGTGTGATTATCGTACGGCCTGACCTCTCTATTCCTCCGTTCGGCTCTGCTGTATAGGGTGGAGAGATGTGGATTTCATATCCTTCGTCCTTAATCCAACCCTCCCATTCATTTCCAAGTGAGGCTTCACCATCTAGGTCCCAGAGGCTCGGCTCACTGAAGCAGAACGCCTGGCTGCCGTTGATGCCTTGTTGGAGAAGAAGAAGGCGACGGCAGCGAAAGCTGCTACCACTAGGGCCAGGCACAAGAAAGCGAAGGAAGCTGCTGCCCAAGCTCTCGCCATTACCCACGGGGCAGACGAGGAGCCCCTTCCGAGCGTTGAGGATGACACTACGCGCCCTGCCCGCAACCTTTCTGTCGCTGGTCCGTCTCACCGTGGCCGCTCTCCACTGCGCCCTGGATGCTCAGATTCTGTGGTGGACCTGCGCCGTCGTGTCCTTGCAACCCCATCGTGTGCTCACCGCCACAACACCCCCTCGGAGGTCATAGTTGCCTCCCCGTCGCAAGAAGGCCAAGCTCAACCTCTGCCTTCGTTGCTCCAAGCGAGTGTACCGAGATCGCCGACTCCTTGTTTGCGAGAAGAAGAATCCGATGAGCCGCTGCGAGTACTGCGTGGAGCAACATAACAAGTGCCTCCCAGTAAGTCCACAGACCCTCTACGTCTTGTCTGTTTACTAACAGCCTAGATCCCGACCTTCACTCTCCGCCAGTTCAATCGCCTTGCCGACGTCTTCCAGCTGTATCGCGACGCCATCCAGCGCGACGAGGAGGCCTTCTCCAAGACCTTAGCCAACAACCGTGCTAAGATCTTAGCAGCCGTCCAGGAGAAATATACAGCCTACGTCGTGCAAGGCAAGAATCTCCTTCGTCACCACCACCGTGTGGGTCACGACTCGCAGCCGCAGAAGGTAAATCTTGGCCTCGCCGTCCTTGAGATCGCGTCGGAGGTCCGAAGCCTGCGCCGCACTACTCGTCTTGGCAATGACCTCCAGAAGGCTATCGTACGTATCACCTCTGTCTTGTCACCGCTAACCCCACTGACTCTTTGTAGCACTGCCACCTTCCTGACGTCGCCCTGGCTGAGGAGTACGAGTCTTCTGACAGCGAAGACGACGCGGACCGGGAACATGTCGACGGCGAGCTTGAGCCGGATTGGGAGCTGGAGACTGTGGTGGGGTGAGAGTGAGAGTGAGATTACCGAGGACGATGCCACTTGAGGCACGTTTTGCCAAATGGTGGAATCGAACGTTCAGGCCGTACGATAATCACACGCTCACGAGCTTTAAAGGAAGCAGGCAACCTACCACAAGGAATTTGGCCTGAAATATTTCGGACTGCAGGTTACCTTATAAACCGGTCTCCATCATCTGTCATTAATGATGAGACTCCGTACGGACTTCTACTCCAGTCCCTACCCTCGCAGCTTCAAAAGCCAGAGCTTACTAAGCCCTTACTCTCTCATATCCGCGCCTATGGATGTATAGCCTATGCACTCCTCCTTAAGCAACCAAAGCTAAAGAGGATAGAGAGGACCGCCCAAATAGGCTATCTTATTGGCTACAACTCTACAAACATCTTTAGAATATGGGTTCCAAATCTTAAGAGGGTTATAGTAACCAGGTGTAACGCTGACTTCTAAACGATAGAAGACACAGAGGTTCTCTTGCGTAAAGGTTTACTTATCAGAGGAGGCAGGGGATCAGACACAAAGGCTTCAAGTAACACGTTACTAGTATATAACAAATACTGTATTGAGTTGAGCACGAAGCTCCTATCTAAGGAAATACTATCTACTTATATAGTGGCGTCGTGCCTAGTGGACTCCTGGGAACTCACTCGAGTCCTCGGAGTCCTGGACTCTTAGGATTCTTCTCATCATCCTGCGAGTCCGTCACGTGCCTAGTGGACTCCTGGGAACTCACTCGAGTCCTCGGAGTCCTGGACTCTTAGGACTCTTCTCATCATCCTGCGAGTCCGTCACGTGATACTTTCAGAACTACTATTCCCCGCTGCCCCTCCAGGTACCAGGGCCGGTCTCATGCGACCTCCCTCCTTCCTGTCCTGTAGTTGGCCAGCCTTCTTGTTCCGTCGTAACACCAGGGACGTTGCTTTTGACGAGACAAAGGTGTATGATCCATCGTACGAAGATACAGTTGTAGAATTGGAGCTCCAAAAGACAGTCCAGGTCATTGAACTTCCTGACCTTTTAGAAAAGGAAGGAGAGGAATATGAAGAGGAGTGCGCAGCTCTACAACCTCTACAAGAAATATCAACGCCAGTGGGAGTGAATATCAATATGCTTGAGTTTCGTAACTAGCTTCGGGCTCTTTGAGTAAGAGCCGTACGGTCTGCATATTGTCACATTGTAGGATGAACTTCTTATTAAGATCAAGTTGATAGTTGAGAAAAATCGCTGCCACCAATAGAGCTGTTTTGCACTATGTGATAGAGCTAGAAGCTCAGCTTCTGTAATTGAGGTTGATACGGTTTTCTGCTTTGTACAGCGCCAGTCAATTGCTCCTCCAAAGAGTGTGAAGAGATACCCTTCTGTACTCTTTCTTGTAGCTCCGCAATCTGCGTACGAAGCATCACTAGAGCATTGGAAGCATGGTGTATTGATCTTTGGTCCGTACTGGAGGGCTAGATGTTTTGTCTCCTTTAGATAGAGTACAAGTCGATCGACTGCTGCCATGTGGTCTGGTCCTGGGTTAACAAGGTATTCGGATAGTTTCTGCACCGTACAGCATATATCTGGTCTTGTAACCACTGCAGCGTAGTTGGTAGATCCTACTTTCTGTTGATATAGGTGGATTTGATGTTTGTCTGCTTGCCCATCGTATGGAGTGAGATTGTCATTAACCATTGGAACCTTAACTGTTTTCGACAATGGCGTTACTCTGTACGTAGTCGTTATTTTGTCGATGTATGTGTCCTGGCATAGCCAGAGTGTTCTCTCTGTCCGGTCTCTTATAATTCTTATTCCTAAGAACCATTCAAGTTCTCCTATTTCACGGAATTCATAGGCTTCCATAAGTTTCGTACGGAACTCTGTTGCTTCTGCCTTGTGGTAGGGATGGCTTAGAATGCAGATATCGTCTACATAGAAGAACACAATGATTGTAGATAAGACGAATAGACACTGGGCTTCTGGGACCTGTACAAGGCCTAGCTTCTTCAGTGTATCTGAAAAGTCGCGGAACCATAGGAGTGGTGACCGTCGGAGTCCATATAAGGCCCTGTTGAGTTTCCAGCATTGTCCTTGCTCCTCATAACCGTCAGCACATCGTACGTAGACCTCCTCATCAATGCGGCTGTTTGTAAAGGCATTTATTGCATCTAATTGCTCTGTATCCAAATCGAAGTAGGCTGTAATAGCCATGAGGGCTCGGAAGGTCTTTGAAGCAAGGGTAGCTGCGTACGTCTCATCATGGATTGAGTAATGCTGTAGGTCCCCTCTTACAACAAGTCTAGCCTTGTATTTGACAAGGTAGCCATTATCGTCAAATTTGTAGGTAAATACCCACATTAGTGGAATGACAAAACTCCGTACAGTGCTGTCTGGCATCGATTTGAAGGTGTCTTGCTTCCAAAGGTCTGTTATTTCCTTTTCCGCTGCAGCCTTGAAACCAAGCCTATGAGGGTGGTTTTGAAGCTGGTTCCAATACTTCGGAGCAGCAGGGGGCTCCGTACGATGTATCTTACGTTTCTGGAACTCTGTACCAACGATGAAAGCTTGGTGCTGGCTTATCCTTGCTTCTGGGTGTGCAATGGTTGCAAGGTAGATGTCGTGTCTCCGTACGCTGTCTTCTGAATGCTCTGGTGTCATTTCAGGTGTCTGGAGTTGAGGCTCTTCATGTTGGACCTCTATATCCTTTTGAGGTTCTATCTCTACTGCTTCCTCTTGTTGAAGAGCTGTATCTGTTGTTTCCGCCTCGTACGGCGGATTTCATATTTTTTTTCGAAATAAAAAACCCATTTCAACAAAAGGGGGGAAATCAGGGGTAACAAGGGAAATCCCCGACTTTTACCATATAAAAACAGGAGAATCCCCGAATCACCAAGAAATCCATTGCCATTTCTGTCAATCTATACAAGAAAGCCACCGCAAAACAAGAAAAACCCAAGAACCACAAGTCCGTACATCCAAATCCCTACTTAAACAGCATTCCTACCACCATTTCTTTGCGCAGCCTCAAGCGCCAACTTCCGCGCATGGGCCCGAGTCCCAGCACGTTCTCCAGGATGAGGAGTGTCATCCTTCGGAGGAGGGGTGGGCTCCCGATCATCTTGGGAGGAATCTATAAGCGTTAGCTCGTACGGACTCATAAGAACGCTAAAAGGTACATGAGTCGTAGGATAGGAGATGCAGGGCAGGCAGGGGCAGAAGGCAGAAGGCAGCCAGGCAGTCCAAGGTATAGATGACCGATATGGAAGAAAGATGGAAGATCCGAATCGAAGTGGCCAACTTCTTTTTCGATCGGAAATGAGTCACCGGGCGTAGATGTGAATCATCGGGCGTACTTGACACCTTTTTTCCCAAGTTTCTCACACTACAATTTGAGGCTCGTACGGGGATACGTGGGGGGGTGTGTTGTAATAGTCACATGATCTCACGTGATCTCCGTACGGATTATCGGTAAAGCCAAGTATAGGTTACATAGTCAGGAATACATACATTTATTACTCAACAGGTTGTAGAAGGTAAAAACCATTGTAGAATAAATGAGAAGAAGTACCTCTTTATATGTTTTTCTATATACAGGTACCTACTTATTTTGCCCTGAGAGGGGACACTTGCTTGTGGGGGGACACTTGGTTGATCCGATAGGCGCAGCGCGAAGAATATTACGTTACGATGCAAACAATGAAATTCCTAGCCAGAGTCTTATGTTATGCCTCTTCTGTGAAGTAACCCATCGTACCTTCCCGTTCAAAAGACGTGCCTTCCCTCTACTAATTTCCATATTATGTTAGCGCCTCATGTTACAGCTTCGCGCCTTCCGTTGAAGACTTGTGCCTTCCTTCTGCTCGTTACTCTCATAACCATGGAGAAGCACACTCATGTAGACTAGAATCGCAACCAAGCTCCAAAAATGATGACAGGTCAAGATGAGGCATAAGACAATATAGGCAGAATATGGTTCGACAATAAAGATACCGAATCAATAACTGCACATAATTTCGACAACCGAATCCCATCACTTTCTAATGTCCGTATCCCACAACCACTCGTTTCCATCCCTAGATACTCCCCTTCTTCCATTGAAAACCGAATGTTCACACATACAAGGCCACACATACGTAGTGTAGTGTGCCTCTAAATTATAACCCTTCCATCCATTTATTTCCCGGCAGCCTTGAGTGGCTGGTGAACGCCAGTCGAGGAGAAAGGAATGACCTCTCCATTGGCGTTGCTCATTGCTGCGCTCTCGCTGAGGACTGCGGGAAGCGGTGCGCGGACAACGATCTCTGCACAATGGTTGTTAGCTGTATTCAGTAGCATATATGCGGGGAGGCATGTTTACCTCCGCTGGATTGAACGGCGGGTGCAGCAATAGCAACAGCGAGGAACGAAGCAATGGTGAGGATCTTGAACTGCATTATGGCGGTGATATTGGTGTATATAAGGCTTTTTGATGGCTTCTAGAAAGACTGGCTGTCGACCGGCGACGAAATTAAAATTTGCAGGCGGAAAAGAATGAGATGGGAGATAGTTTGGATGATAAGGATTGGAACAGACGAGGGGAGAGCGCGGGTTATGTAGGCATTTTTCGAGCAAAGCAGACTCCTGAGACAAGTTTTGCAACAGAGCCAAGACAAATGGGACGGGAACTAGAGTACCCTACCCAAAAATCATCACCATTGGGACAATTGGGAAAATTGGACGGGTGGTGATGTGATACACGCGTGGTTTGAAGAGCAACGAAATGATGCTCGCCAAGTCCCAAACCGGGTTCCACAATGCCGAGGCGCCCGGGGGAACGATCTGTGCTTCAGGAACACCAAACGTTTCGTCGAACCCAGGATATAACATGGGCGCAGCGCGAACATTACCATAGATACTAGAATTGAATTCTAAAACTTTCAAGGGTCCCTTCGCCCATTTATCACAGTAGACCATCGCACCTTCCTGTTAAAAGACATACGTGCCTTCCAAATTTTTATTGGCATGTCAGCTTCGCACCTCCTATCTCCATCTCCTGTGCCTTCCTTATGCTCTTCCCATCTAGCCATCGTCCTTTCCTTATTCGGAAGCAACATTAACGCTATTGCGAACCCATAATATACATTGTAAGCGTCCCTTTTCGCCCACATACCCATTAGCCAGCACCCACCAACACCCATTATCCCGGGATACACATCTCAATCCAGCTCCCCAGATACTCCACCATCCTCTCCACATCCTCCTCCCTCTTCATGATCCTCGTCCCCGCCTGTGCCTTCCCCGCCTCCTTCAACTCCCGCTTCTCGGCCCGCCACGCCGCATCCCGCAGGCGCACGATATCCTCGAACTCGACCCAGCCGATCCGGCCCCATCCACCACGCGTCCGCGCCTTGGCCTCTGTACTCTCCATCTCGTGCAGCTTGTACAGTGCCATCCAGTCCCACTTCGCAAGGCTGCGGTGGACTTCGGTCGGTACAGTAGCGTCGGCTTTCATCTCGGTGAGAAGCTCCTTTTGCAGGTCGCGGAGTGGAGTTTTCTCAGGGTTTGGCGGAGAGGACTCAGTAGAGTTCTTAGCGCGGCTGCGGTGCGCTTTGCTGCCTCGTTTGGAGGTGCGCGAGCGTTCGTTGTTTGAGCGGTCGCTGCCTTCGCGGTGAGATGGTTCGGAGGTTTCGGTTGTGGGTAGTGGTATGTCTTGGGGTTCTGGGGGTGGTGGATTGGAGGCGGGAGGCGATGCGGCTGAAGGCCGGAATTGGGGTAGGGTTGGATCACGATATGATTGCAACATATCTGTGAAGTCGTCCTCGTCGGTGGGCAACGGGGGTTCTGTTTGGTCTGGGATAGGGTCGCGGAGGACTTCCAGGAGGTCACGGTGGTGCTCATCGACTGGTGTATCCAAACTTTGACTTTCGGGTGACGAGGCGTCATGTACTGCTATATCTTCATCAGGGGTAGCACCAGATTCAGTGGCTGCGGTGCCGTGTTCGACTGAATATCCTGATGCAGCGAGCAGTACATCTAGAGGGGCCTCGCGCGTCTCCTCTATCTCGACACCTGTGTTGTTCGGCTCTTCATTCCATAACCTGATTTCCCTTTGCATGTGATGTGCAAGTTCAGCCTCGAGGCTCTTCTTATCCGAATCATCAGATTCTTTGTCGTTTTTCTCGGCGTAAATCATGTCAACCTGCTCAGCCCACCATTTAAAATATACATTTGTAAATAAATGGTGGTGTAGGGCTCTGGTCTTCTTAGACGAAAGCGAAGCAATAGCAGCATCCTCTGCATTTTTAAACAGGTTGTCGAGAAGTTCATTGAACGCCTGTTGGGCGACTTGGTATAAGACATCTTTTCCTGCGTCCTTCTCTGCGTCAGGTATCTCCATTCCACCCCAACGCTCCGGAACACTGCGCGATGACGTTGATGGGTTCGATCTGGTTTCGTAGTCGTCCATGTCTTCTGCAAACCGAACCTTCGACGACGATCGTGAGCGAGGAGATGGGGCAGGTATTTGAGGAGCATCCTCCGACTTCGTCTCACCAAGAGGGACGTCTTCTTCGATTTTCCAGTCCGAAGGTGCCTCTACTCCCTCCTCTTCATCAGTATAAAACTGGCGCCTCCTCCACCGCTCATGCATGCGGTCATTAGTAATTGCCTCCTGCTCCATATGGGCGTTGCGCAGCACTCGTCTTGAAGCCTCGTCTATAATTTTAGCTCGTTGGCTCAGAGGCACCTGATCGAGCGGCATATCCATACCGAGGACTTCGGATACATCGCAAGGCTCAACAATTCCTGGGGGCCAGTTCACATTAATTTCGTCTGCTAGCTCCTGATTTTCAGATCGTTCGTTCCGGGGTGGAGTACTCTCCTGCTGACTCCGACTTGACAAAATATTTTCCAACACTCTGCTTTGCAAGGTTTCCAGCGTGGGCGGTGGAGATGACACGACTCCCCAGTAGTTACCAGTCCCGTTCGGTGGGAAATCGTTCATGGCCCGACCGAGGGGGTCTCTAAATACGTCTTCTTTGTCGCCGTGGTCGTCGCCGCTTGGATTTACAATCCCTTTACCATCAACGATTTCGAGGTCGCCGTCTGGATTGGGCTGTTTCCCTTCCCCAGGAGAACGTGGATTTGAAGCACGTCCGAATCGACCATCACGGCCAAAGGCACTACTCAGGGGTTGCCTGCTGTGGACAAGTTGATGTGCTTCAACACTATTAACTGCATGCTCATCCATACTGTCCAGCATATCTTTCCGCATATTCTTGAATAAAACGTAATACGATCGGAACATCCGTAGAAAGTCTTTTCTATCGACGAATCCGTCTCCGTTGATGTCGTACCCATCAAATACCCTTCTGAGCTTGTTCTTGCTTTTCCGAAACGCCAGCCCTTGTAAGTATTCTGGAAAACTGATTAAGTCGTCGTTGTTTTGGTCGTAGAATGCGAACATGCGGTCGTGTATGAGATTCGGCGCCGCATAGCGGTTTCCGTCCGACGGAACGAGGCAGCGGTCAAATGTTCGTCGGTCCATGGCCAGAAAAAGTCCGTCTGGGTCGTCGCGCCATTCTGTGTTTGCCATATATGTCCACTGCTCCCAGTAGGCCTCGATTTCGGGCCGATCTAGGCCTGTCTCTCTTGTGAGCCTTGTCGTGAGTTCGCGCGTCAACATCTTGACGGCAGTGTCTGGGTCACCAGGATAAAACGCCGACTGCAATTGCCTCGGTGCATAGTTGGATATAGGAACTCGAATCTTGTAGAAAACGTGTGTCCTGTAGTGGTGGCCTTGGGATTCACAGGATTCACAGAGGTCATAGTCCGCACAGTTTGCACAGCGATACCTAATACCGCGGATTGGAACAACTCCGCAAGCATTACATAGCGTCCCACGATGAACATATGCGTTTCGTTTTGTAGCATCTTCGGATATTCGAAATAGCAGTTGTACCATATGCTGTCCAGCGCGCTGTCGGTTCCACAAGGGATCGTCGAATTCGTCAAATGCGGCCTCGTCGACTAACGTTTCGCCATCGGTAAGGGGTCTCAGAACCACTGGCGCGCTTTCACCATCAGTATCGTCGGACTCATCGTGGGATGTGTCTGGGTTGTCCTCAGCACCATCGCCAGTTCGGGGCATTGGTCGTCGGTGGCGACGGCGAATTGCGTTGGTACGGTGAAGTCCAGGCCCAGACGATGTAATAGGCTCTGCGGTCGTTTCGGTGCCATCGCTGCTACTGTGTAGGTAGTAAATACCATACACACTTGCCAGGACAGTGACCAGGACAACGGCTATCCTGGGTCTCGAAAGCGTAGTCAAGCCTGCGCCTAATGAGGCTGACATTTGGGTCAGAATCAAAGACGCGTTGCTGGTTTCAGAAGTAGTTTGCGTCTATAAACCATGGCAGTAAGGTCATCGCTATTGTCAATATATTATGACCAGCGGAAGTTTTATTCAAATGAAGGTGGTGATAGTAGTGTTTCGTGTAGTATTGTTTGCTTCGTTGACGGGAGCAGGTTGGACTGAGGAGGTTGGCGAATTTCAGCCTTGTGGTCCGTGTGCTGACAATTTATTAGTTTGGCGATCTTGAGCTTCTGTCAGTCAACAAGTATTTATATGGGGGAGGCGCTTTGCATTGCTAATGTGACTCCTATTACTACTACTACTAAAACAAACGGCTAATAGAGAACCAAAGTTTCACATATAGCTAATATTACTAGGTTGTGGTAGATCTATTAAATAGCGATATGCCTTCGCGACCACCAAATATTGTAGGTACCTTTATATAGTAAATTATATGGAAAGGTACATAGATCAATTATTTTACAAAAATTATCACTTCCACTCCCATCCTACTCAAGCGCCGATTGGAGCTGCCGCGCAAGCTGGCTCCCGGGTTCGAGCAAGCTCAAAGCCTGGCTCAAATCCAGGCTCGGATCCAGGCTCGGGTTCGAACTCAAACCCAGGTTCGAACCCAGGCTCGGGCTTAGAGCCAGCTTCTGGGTCCGGAATTCCAGTCCTCTGGAGGAATTGGGTTGCCAGCTGAAATATGAGCTTTTACCCTCTTCTTCCGGAGGCGCTCCTGTTTCCGGGCCTCAACCCCCGCCCCGTAGAGCTGCTTACGGGCCCGGTTGGCAGCTTGCCGGGCCGCTCGGGCTTCCTTCGCCTAGGCCTTCTAGGCTATAAGCTCAGCTTTAGGAGCCCGAAGCTCCTAGGCCCGGTCAGCATTAAGCTCACCCCCAACCTAACGCCGGGCCCGGCTCCTACCCTTCCCCTTTTTCTGCTCTTTAGCCTGCTGCCGTAGAACCCTTAGATCGAGCTGCTAAGGCTGGCCTAAGGCTAACACCTCTGTAGTGCTAGTAGCCTAATTATATACGCTATTTAAGCTGAAACCCTCTACTACCTACCCTACCACTACGCTAATTAACCCCAAAACCCTCTTCTTTCAAGGGTTTAGAACAGGGGCTATAGCAGTGGCCAGCTATAATGATATATGGTTACGCTCGCGCTACATCCCACTTGTTACGATCCCACATCACAGCTGCTAGCAACTATGGGAACAGGCACCTATAGTAGCAACCAAGGTTACAAGGGATCGCTAAGCGCACAGCTACATATAATGAGGAATGCCTCACCTTCTTCCTTCCTTTCATCTTCTTCTCTCTTTAGATTCAATCTAGCTTACTTTACCGAGACTAGCATCATGACCTCTATGACAATTATAACATAAGATTAAATTTCACCTTTCTTTTGCTCTCTAAGCGTGAACCTTGATATTGAAATTCGAAATCCCTTCTTTAGAAATCCTACTATATCCTAAAGTCGATTCTAGGACCTTATAGAGGTTGAAACATAAAGTTGGCTCCTGTAGCAGTCAGCTCGACAGAATATCACCAACTTCATAGATCAGACCTTTCATAACGCTCCCTTAACAAGGAATATAGTGTAATGGTGGGTGCACCAGATGTGAGAATCTAGCCACCCAAGGAAGGGATGAATTTACTAAGACAACACACTGTCTTAGCAAAAAGAGCCAAAGGGCCGTAGCTTAGACTATTCCACAACACAGCAATCAGGTGTGTGATGTAGTGAAGTGGTTCAGACAAGTTGCAACAAATGTTGAGTCTGGGAACTCAGGGGTAAGTCAGAGGTTAACACCTCACTGACTTTTCAGAAACAAGGAGTAACAAGATGAATGCTTGGAAGCTTGGAAAAGACGTGGAAGTATGTGATAGTCGATTTACTGTATTGTCTGCTTGCCCTTTCTTAAGGAAAGGGCAATCCTATTTATGCTAAAGGAGTGTAGTTCTCTCATTTTCCAAGACTTTCCATGACTAACCAAGCTTAGTAACTGTAGTCGATGTAAGAGAATCCCATAGAACCATCTCTTAGGTTCGTAGCCTATAGGAAGTAAAAGGAGGTCCAAGGTCAGAGTACCCTGATAGACAAATTATGTCATAGACAAATTATGTCATAGACAAATTATGTCATAGACAAATTATGTCATAACTTAACCAATCTTGTGGGTAACTAAAGAGCGATGACATGTAATGAATCATAGAGGTTCGTAGGAGCTTTTAGAGCTATCGTTCATGCTCCTAGGCCTCTAGTTGGTAGAGATATGTCATGTGGTAGTATGAGTGATGTCATGTAATGAATCATAGAGGGTTGTAGAGATATGCTATGTGGTAATATCGGCCCAGTAACTAAGGAGCGATGACGTGTAATGAATCATAGATGGTTGTAGCAATCGTTGAGTAGTATTGCTCTTGTTGTTGGTGTGATAAGCCAAAATATGTATAGTGACTTGTAGGTTTGAGGAGGAGATTTCCAAGTTTGCTCTTGAGTTTGATAGCAAACTGAGTGCAACGAATGTCAGTATGACAAGATGGTTCTATGGGATTCTCTTACGTCGACTACAGTTACCAAGCCTGGTTAGTCATGGAAAGTCTTGGAAAATGAGAGAACTACACTCCTTTAGCATAAATAGGATTGCCCTTTCCTTAAGAAAGGGCAAGCAGACAATACAGTAAATCGACTATCACATACTTCCACGTCTTTTCCAAGCTTCCAAGCATTGATCTTGTTACTCCTTGTTTCTGAAAAGCCAGTGAGGTGCTAACCTCTGACTTATCCCTGAGTTCTCAGACTCAACATTTGTACAACTTGTCTAAACCACTCCACTACATCATACACTTGATTGCTGCGTTGTGGAATAGTCTAAGCTATGACCCTTTGGCTCTTTTTCTAAGACAGTGTCTTGTCTTAGTAAAATCATCCCTTCCTTGGGTGGCTAGATTCTCACATCTGGTGCACCCACCTGTAACGCTGACTTCTAAACGATAGAAGACACAGAGGTTCTCTTGCGTAAAGGTTTACTTATCAGAGGAGGCAGGGGATCAGACACAAAGGCTTCAAGTAACACGTTACTAGTATATAACAAATACTGTATTGAGTTGAGCACGAAGCTCCTATCTAAGGAAATACTATCTACTTATATAGTGGCGTCGTGCCTAGTGGACTCTTGGGAACTCACTCGAGTCCTCGGAGTCCTGGACTCTTAGGATTCTTCTCATCATCCTGCGACTCCGTCACGTGCCTAGTGGACTCCTGGGAACTCACTCGAGTCCTCGGAGTCCTGGACTCTTAGGACTCTTCTCATCATCCTGCGAGTCCGTCACGTGATACTTTCAGAACTACTATTCCCCGCTGCCCCTCCAGGTACCAGGGCCGGTCTCATGCGACCTCCCTCCTTCCTGTCCTGTAGTTGGCCAGCCTTCTTGTTCCGTCGTAACACTCGCTCCCTTCCCCTGGGCATTCGTCTCGAATCCTATAAGTACGTCCATGTCCCCGGGACTCTGCTGCTCCTCAGCGAGTCCTTCAACATGCAACATGCCTACTGACACTGCCCGCAAACTCCAGGAACGCAACGATCTTGTCCGTCGAATAAAGAACCACGGATACGAACTACCCGAAATGGATTCTTGCTCGAACTGCGTGAGGCGAAACGTTACTTGCGTGTCGTCTCCAAATGATTCACGGCGGTGCGCCGAGTGCGTTCGTCACAACTTGAAAGAAAAATGTGACTGTATGGGTCCTGAGCATCCCGACTGGGTGAAGCTCGAACGGGAGGAGGATCGCCTGGATCGCGAAGAGGAAGAAACCCTTTCGAAGTTACTTCGTCTGCGGAAGCAGAAACGCCTCATCCGAACCCGTGGTATAGATATGCTCCGGCGAGGTTTGAAAAACCTCGACGAGCTTGATGCGGCAGAGGAGGCCGAACGTGTGGCTGCTGAGAACCGTGACGCTGTTGAGGCCGAGGAACAGGCAGTTAGCGCTGCCTCCTCGTCTGTGACCGGGACCCCGCTTCCTCCGATCCACTGGCCTACTCCCCTGCATCTTGGGATCAATAGCTGGCGGATGGCGGCGTCGATATTCCTCCAGCAGTTCTTTGCTGATGTTCCTTGTTGGTTCCCACGAATTATCCGTAGGTTCGTAATTTTCCCATTTTATCAAAAACTCTTCTCGACGTCCTACTAACCTTCTGTCTAGGATCGCTTCGACCTCATATTCGATTATCTCATTCTCGGGTTGGAGTTCGGTGTCGGTCGCAATTGGGGTATTTCCTCTTGCTGGTTCCAGTAGTGAGACATGAAATACCGGGTGTAGTCTAGACTTCCTGGGTAGCTGCAGTCTGTAATTAACTGAGCTGACTTTGTTCAATATTTTGAATGGTCCCAATTTCTTGAAGTCCAACTTTGTGCTTGGTCGTTTCGTTTTGATATGTTTCCGGAGTAGGTATACTTTATCCCCCTCCTTGAAGGCAGGTTCCATACTGCGCTTCTTGTTTGCGTATGCGGCGGATCGTTCATTTAAGAATTGGATGTCCGTCGCAAGTTGTTTGTGGAACGATTTCAGTTGTTCCACCACGATCAGGGCTTGTTCAGCTCGTGATTCATCCGGTCTTGGTTCCCTATATGCTTCTGGCTGGTAGCCGTAATTGGCAAAGAACGGTGAGACTTTCGTTGCTTCTGTCATCGCGCTGTTATATGCAAACTGTGCAATGGGTAAGATCTGAACCCAGTTATCCTGTTGATGATTGACATAGCTTCGCAGGTACTGTTCAAGGGTCTGATTTAATCTTTCTGTTTGGCCGTCTGTCTGGGGATGAAAAGCTGTTGACAGCTTATGATTTGTTCCCAGTAGCGCCATCAATGATTTCCAGAATTTCGAAGTAAAGAGCTTGTCTCTATCTGAGATGATTTCTTCTGGCATCCCATGATCGGCTAATATGACTCGAATGAAGGTATATGCGAGCGCCTCGGCGTCGCTAGCTTCTAGATATGGTATAAACTTCCCATATTTCGTGAGTCTTTCCGTGATGACGAGGATAGAGTCGTATTCTATTCCTGTTAACGGGTCCTTGGAGGGTGGAAGCTTGACGATGAAGTCCAAAGCTATTGATTTCCATGCTCCTTTTGGTACTGGTGTCGACTTGAGTTGTCCGTATGGCAGATGCCTATTGGATTTTGACTTGCTGCAAATGTCGCACTCTCTTACCACTGTCTCTACCTGCTTCCTCATACCTGGGAAGTAGTAGTGTCGAGTGATTCGTTCGAAGGTTCGTGTTACTCCCTGATGACCGTGTGCTGGTAACGAGTGTTGTTCTTGCACCAGCGGGCGTCTCATTTGACTTGGGACATACACTAACCCTTTGTATCGAATCAATCCTTGTTCGTCGATGGCGAAGTCGCCTTCGACTTTGGACAAGACTCGCTTGGCACATTCGTCTGTTGCGTAAGCTTTCTTGAGTCTTTCCTCGAGTTCTGTATCTTCGATGACTGAGATCGTCGCTAGTAACTCGTTGTACTGTATTCCTGCATCTGTTTTCTTCAGAATTGCTCTAGGTCTTTCTTCCTTTGGGCCGATGTAGTCGGTCCGTCTGCTGAGAGCATCTGCTCTTGCATTCTCGGAGCCCTTGCGATAGGTTATCGTGAAGTTGTAGGCTGCGAGGGTTTTTGCCCAGCGGACTTGTCTGCGGTTTAAAACCTTGGTCGTGGTGAAGTATATGAGGTTCTTGTGATCCGTCCATACCTGCACAGGGTAGGTGGGTCCCTCAAGATATACTCGCCACTGCTCAAAGGCAACGACAATAGCCAGTAGCTCCTTGTCGTGGATGTCGTAATTGAGTTCCGCGGGTGACAGTTTCCTAGAGTAGTACGCGATTGGTTTGAACTTACCGTTCTCGTCTGGTTGATTCAGACATGCTCCAATTGCGAAGTCAGAAGAGTCCGTTTCGAGGATGATCTTCTTTGCAGGGTCAAATGTAGCAAGGATAGGTGCTTCCGTGAACTTCGTCTTAAGTTCCTGGAAAGCAGCCTCTGCCTTGTCCGTCCATTTGAATTCGAGATCCTTTCTGGTAAGCTCCGTGAGTGGTTGAGCTACCTTGGAATATCCTGAGATGAATCTTCGATAGAAGTTGGCGAAGCCTAGGAAGGCTTGCACTTCCTTGACCGTGGTCGGTGTTGGCCATTCCAACACTGCCGTTACTTTTGCTTGGTCCATCTTGATGCCGTGCGTTCCAATAATGTAACCCAAGAATTCGACTTGGTTTTTATGGAACTCGCACTTCTCTGGTTTGAGGAGTAAGCTGTACTCCTTTAGTTTCTTCAGGACGAGTTTGACATGCTTGACATGCTCCTCCTTGGTTGCTGAATACACCAGGACATCGTCTAAGTAGACAATGGTAAAGATGTCTAAGTATTCGTGCAAAGCATCATTCATCAGTCATTGCATGGATGCGGGTGCGTTTGTTAGCCCAAAGGGCATGACTTGATACTCGAATAGGCCATAGCGGGTGCGGAATGCTGTTTTCCACTCTTCCCCAGCCTTGATTCGGATCAGGTTGTATGCTCCTCGCAGATCTAGCTTACTGAAGATCTTTGCTCCTTGAAATCTATCGTGTAGTTCGTTGATTAACGGCAGGGCATACCTGTCCTTGATTGTGATGTTGTTCAACGCTCGATAGTCCACACATAACCGTAGGGAGCCGTCTTTCTTTGGTACGAAAAGCACCGGACTTCCTGCTGGTGATGTGGATGGTCTGATGAATCCTTTCGCTAGGTTATCATCAATGTACTCCTTAAGTACCTTCAGCTCCTTTTCCGATAGCTGATATATTGGTCCGAACGGTGGACTCTTGTCTTTCTCCAAAGGTATCTCATGATCCCATGGTTGGTGCTTAGGAAGCGCCTCGTTCTTAGGGCCTTCCTGGAATAATTGCTCGTATTCCTTGTACTCCACCGGTATACTCGTCGGTGAGGATGCCTGGGCTAGGTCATCGAGCTCGGAGGTTGCACATAACTCCTTCCGGCCCTGGGAGGGTTTCTCCCGTTGTCGTGTGTCCGTCCGTTGTTCACACGCGCACTGGCTCATCACAACTTTCTCATTCCACCAGTCGATCTGGGGGTTGTGTTTCTTGAGCCATGGCACACCAAGGATGCACGCATGGTTGTCCATGTGCACGATGTCAAACTGAATCGTTTCCTTGTGCCCGTGTAGCATGACCATTTCCAATGGGACCGTTTCGTGGGTCACCATTCCTTCATTAGTCGAGATGGGCTCTCCATCTACGACCATTAACGGGTATGGTTCGGTTTTCAATTGCGTCTTGAAACCTTGCATGTCTGCTACTTTCTTTGTCATAAAGTTGCCCGTCGCTCCTGAGTCAATCATTGCTCGGAGGTGTCGCTGTTGTATCTTAGCGACCACATATAGTTGCATGCTGCCCGTCGTGGCGCATAGCTGGTCTGTACTAGGCCTCTTCGTGTCACTCGCCGGTGGCCTACCGTCGAGGACTCCTAGTTTTTTGACTCATCCGAGGAAGGATAGTATTCATCCGCTTCCAATGGTGGTCCTTGGGGAGATCGTTTCCCTCGCTCTTCTGCTTCGTCTAGCAGATGTGGGTATTTCTCATATACCTGTTCGCTTTTGATAGGCAAGTCCCCTTCAGACTGGCTTCGCCTGAGGGCGTGAACTTGCTCTGCGTCTCTGAAGTGTATCCTGGGCGAGGATCGGGGAAACAACTGATTCTGGTGTTTCTTTTTCCAGTGGAGCTTGCAGTCATCTTCGCTGCAATACTCCCAGTAGACATACGCGTGCCAGGGATGATCAGTCTCTGTTGCGTCTGTCGTTGATAGTTCCCGCTGTCCTCTCACCCATGCACTATCTTCCCTCGGAGGCGTGGAGAACGTGTCTAGTTGCTCCATGGCTCTCCTTTCGATGCGTGGAGTGGGTCTCGCATTTTCCCGTCGCAGCATACCTCTAGCTTTCTCGTCGTACTTCTGCAGGGTTCTCCTGCGGTCCTGGTAGTAAAGTTCGACGCTTTTCATATTCTTCAGTTTAGCCATATGCTCGACATCCTTCTCCAGTTCTTCCGCTTCTTGGGCTTCCAACTTAGCTACGTCTGGGGATGTGCCAAGCAGCCTGCGGGTATTTGTTAGTTGGTCGTAGTATCTCCAGAGGTCATCCTTGCAGTCGTCCACCTTGCACTCTAACGGAAGTCCCTGTAACAGGTTCCCGTAGATGCCCTTAAGCGTGGGGATTCTCCTCTGGCCGCTGGGCTTGTCTCGTTCGGCCCTAATCTTCACGTGGGCGTGTTTTGCCATGCGTCTTACTATGCTCTTGCACCGTGGACTCATTGGTTCCGTAGGTGCGAGTTCATCGAAGGTCTCCTGTTCCGAGACGGTGAACGATTCCGCCTCCGACCCTTCATCTGAGCTCTCGTCTTCTGGGGTGCTTTCGCCGTTTATTCCCCAGTCCTGTTTGCTCACAAACGTTGTGTTCAACTGTCCTGTCCAGGTGGCATTGAGTTGTTTGCCGACTTTGCGTCCGCCGTTCCCTTTCTTTGGCTGTCTGCAGTCTCGGGCCATGTGGCCTGGCTTGTCGCAGTTAAAACAGAGTCGTTCCTTGAATTGTCTGTCTTTCTTAGGGTCACGGGGTCGTCCAGGTTTGAACGTGGCATCGAGTTCCATTGGGTCCGACCAACGGTTGTCTCGCGGGTGTTGATCCCGTCGTCTGCCCTCGTTTCCCCGGTAGGGGTAACTTTTCTTGGGCTTGTCATAGGTCCGACGTTCCTTCTGGAATTCGTATAGTCGATTGTCGATTCGGACCGTATGTTCGATTAGCGCTACCATGTCCGTTGGTTGTTGTTCCAAATGGGCAAGTTCCATACGTATATGGCTCTTCAGCCCACGTCGGTAGTGGCTGATGAGTGCGCTGGCGTCCCATCCTGTCTGATTGCCGTATCTCTGGAATTCTGTGGAGTACGTGAGGGCGCTGCCAGTCTGCTTAAGTGCAAACAGATGGTCTTCCGCGGTCTTGATCTCATCGATGTCTCCGAACATGCGTCGGATTTCCTTACAGAATCCTTTCCAGCTGCCAAACATAGTCTGCGTAGTTGCCATGCTTCCATTGGTACTCTCATATTTGAAATAATCCTTGAGGAATGGTTCGATCCATCGCAGGGCTTCCCCCCTAAGGTAGGACGCAGTCCACAGGGCATAGCTCTCCTGGGTGGGAAACTTCTCGTCATTGAAGTGCTGGTACAGTTCGACCTGTAGCAAAAACACCTCAAGTTCCTTTCGGTTGCCGGAGTAAGTGTCGGGCAACTTGACGCGTAGAGTTTCCTTGAGTTCGTTGACGGTGGGTGCGTCGGGCATCTCTTCATTCTCAGGCTTAGACCTCTGAGACGAAGTTGGCGTGGTGGGGGTTTTCCCCTTCGAACTGACGACAGACATGTTGCTTTGTGTGTAAGCCGGTACCTCGTAGAAGTGGTGCTCAAAGTGTAACGCTGACTTCTAAACGATAGAAGGCACAGAGGTTCTCTTGCGTAAAGGTTTACTTATCAGAGGAGGCAGGGGATCAGACACAAAGGCTTCAAGTAACACGTTACTAGTATATAACAAATACTGTATTGAGTTGAGCACGAAGCTCCTATCTAAGGAAATACTATCTACTTATATAGTGGCGTCGTGCCTAGTGGACTCTTGGGAACTCACTCGAGTCCTCGGAGTCCTGGACTCTTAGGATTCTTCTCATCATCCTGCGAGTCCGTCACGTGCCTAGTGGACTCCTGGGAACTCACTCGAGTCCTCGGAGTCCTGGACTCTTAGGACTCTTCTCATCATCCTGCGAGTCCGTCACGTGATACTTTCGGAACTACTATTCCCCGCTGCCCCTCCAGGTACCAGGGCCGGTCTCATGCGACCTCCCTCCTTCCTGTCCTGTAGTTGGCCAGCCTTCTTGTTCCGTCGTAACACCACCATTACATCGACTCTTCTTGTCAATTCAATCAACCTTCCAGTACAGCTTGAGCCTTCTGGCCTTCAACAATTATATGAACAAGTTATACAATCTGGCCAAATACACGATGTCATGAGCATAAACAGCTTCCTCAATCCGATTGAGGAGCAAGAGGAGGAAGACATAACGGGAGGAGGGACTAAGACGCAGGAGGAGCTTGAAGATAGACTTCTTCAAGAGGTGATACAGGATGAGCTCGGCTCTCATGAGGCCCAAGATGATGATGAAGACGAAGTCCAAGCTGAGCAGCCTACATACTCACTGCAGGCTGCCAGCAACGCTCTACAAGTTCTGATTGGGTTCACAGAAAGCAGAGAAGATATGCAGACCTCTTATTTGAGGTTATTTGAGCGTTTTGAGGGTCAACTGGAGGAATTAAAGCGGAACGGGTATTCACAAGGCACATTAGATAGTTGGATTACATAAGCTTCATATATACGATACCCTCATCGTTGTGATATATTTTGGCTGCACGGAATCAATCGTCTTAACGAGGCTGTACTGTAGTTAGGCTGCGCACTGGGTACTCACGAGTCGAGTAGTAGAATTTTTACTCACCCAGCTGAGTTACTCGCTCATGTCCCGAGTATTGTTGAATGAGGATTACTCACTTGCTGAGTACCTAGTATGGGTCTTGGCAACTCAGTTATATCACGTGTTTGATTAGCCATTACTTATGTTAAAAACGGGGTGCGACTTCATTGATCAAGACGCCATAACTCCAACTCCATTCCCATATTGTTGATGTCCTATTCCACACTATAACCTTTGGCCTTTAGGTACCAGGTTACCAGATGGTTACCAGAACTCATCTGACCTTCATTCCTGGGTGAGAGACATTTCCATCGATTAAGCCCACAGCTTAAACATCATATCCTGCAAACGCCGAACCAATATCATACCCTTTGCCTGAATTGTCACTCTCTTCGCATGAATAGCGAGGAGGTTTGTCACTATAACTGTTAGTATGTCCCTGTCACTATGTTTAAACATCATACTCTCAAATTCTCGAATGAGGAAGCATTCAGCAGCTTCCTAAAGAGCTAGGATAGCAGATTGCTGGAAGCGAAGATTGGACTTGAAGTCTACTGTGATTTCCCTAACAAGACGCTGGAATGGGAGCTAGTATCAAGTTGCTGTCTTCTGATATCGCGGAGAGCCTTGGTGCCTATATGTTTATTAGAGAGTTCTGGTAATCCTCTGGTAATCCTCTGGTAATCCTCTTACTAGACTTTGTGCAGCGCGTGGCCTTCTGAGCATGATTGTTGCTAGCTTGAGATGAGCAAACTGGAGCTTTTCTTGCTGTGCCCACAGCCTTTTCCTGTCCCTTTCCGCCAAGCCCAGAGCCAGCCCGTAATCCAAGTGGCATCCTTGGTGCTATGCCGCCAGTTGATCTCCTAGCAGTTTGCTTGGTACGAGTCATTTGCTAATATCAAGGTGAGTTAGTAAAGTAAACACAAGATAAAGAAGTAGATCAAAAGATATGTGTACTTACAGTGAGTTTGTAGAAAGAATATTGCAGAAGAAGAGTATAGTAAAGAGGTAGAGGTTGAAAGGTATGTGTTTTATATGAAGGTGCGCATTGTGGTGTTGTTTTTGGAACAGTAATTCTTTGTAGGTGAATATTCCTTCACAAATATTTTTGTTTGCAACTTTAAAATAACCACGACCTTAGAACCACCTTCCTTGGTTACTCTCCGATCTACACATTCTTCTTCCCTTTTGAGCCTTTACCTCTTCACTAGGACTTCAACTAAGTTTATTATCTTGATTCTATAGCCAGAACTTCTGGAGATCTCTGCTAATCACGTGTTTAGTTAGTATGGCGAAACTCAAGGCACATGAAGAACTCTCCACTAATGTGAATACTATCAAAGCTCGCAACTGCGTCTCCAACCTTACTGAAGATGAGAAGGCTGTTCACTTAGCACTCAAGGCTGACCATGCTGATCTGAGCTACTACTTAAAGAAGTTATATAAGTCTGCAAAGTGTAAGGATGCCTCCTTACCTAGATACTCGAAGAACCCGCCTCAGAGCTGTTACGGTCACCACAAGCATGAAATCCGACTAGGTGTGGTTTCGGACCAGTAGAGGAGGACATAGCGAGTTACACTATAGTGGGGGACAGTAAGGGTGTAGGGTTCAGGGTCGATGCGGACCTGTTGCGGTGGAAGGTTCAGGGCTAGGGTTGGGATAACCGAGTCGGGCCCGTTTCGGGTACTTAAGGAAACAAACTTAACGGGGTTCCCCCTTCATCTTTTTTGTATCCTTCGTAGTAGACCTATAGGATAGCATCCTTTTAGCCTCCAACTCGCACTCTCATATGCTATTACTGTGAGCTGGGTGCCCTGTGTCATTACACAAAGTATATCGCTGCCTCTACTGAAGACAAGACACGTCTACAGAATGAATTGAAGGTTGAGCGTATTTGTGTTCGGTAAGTTCCTTCTGGTAATCTCTGGTAGCCTCAATCTAACTATAAACAGGACTGAGAAGGGTACCCTATCTTGCATTGCGAATCAGAAAGTCAAGAATATTAGCGCCTCTTCTTCTCCACAAGCCCCACCATCTACTCCGCCCAAACAACTTCTGTCTGAGCTTGCTGCATTTGAGGGTATCTCAAGTATTCCAATCGATGACAATCATAACAGCGAATGGGAGGATACTGAGGTTGAAGACGATTTGGAGTTGGAGCTTATGTTACAGCGCGAGATATTTTAAATGACGAGGCTGTTCTACCAGATGAGCTTTCCGATGAAGAGATCACTAGCACCCAGGCTCTCTTAACTCAAGCGCACATTGATGTATGCTACCTCATAATCTGGTAATCTTCTGGTGATACTAATAGTTGATAGGCCCATGAAGAGTCCAATTTCCGCAAGTGGCAACATTTCTGGGATAGCTGTATCCACTCATATACGAGAAAGGCTGGAAAGCTGAGAAAGAAGCCTGAGCGTCTCTTTGAGTATATGCCGTGGATTGATGTAGAGGAAGGGTACGTCTCTGATCATCCTAGCAATCTTCTGGCAATACTAATTGTTTATTATAGCACTTTTCACGAGGTTATCCCACCACATAAATATTTCTGTTTGTACGAGCAGGCAGTTTGGAAAGTGGGCCTAATTACCAGGACCTGTGCAGTGGTACCCAAAGTCTTACAATCTTGTCGACAATGGATGGTTGCAAATATCCACTCATAGTTCTAGCTTCAAAGAGGCGTTCTTACTTGTCTACTCTAAGAAGTTTGATAAGGAAAAGTGGGCTAAGGTATCAGCTGCACAGGATATGTTGTTCCTGGAGCTAGAGTAGAGGAGAACTTGAGTTGCTAAAGTTATAGCGCTGGAGTACCTTTCGCGTTGGAAAACCAGGTATTTAAGTACTTCATCGTAGCCAGACTTCTGGTAACCTTCTGATAATCGAGCAATTTGCCAAATGCCATCTCAATACTCAGAGTTGTTTGATTCTGACAGTATTCTCAGACTCTTTTCCGTCTTCTCAACGACTATCCTCATTAAATCAAGTCTGTAAGGACACAGGGCACCCAGCTCACAGTAATAGCATATGAGAGTGCGAGTCAGAGGCTAAACGGATGCTATCCTATAGGTCTACTATGAAGGATACAAAAAAGATGAAGAGAGGAACCCCCGTTGGGTCAATCTCCTTAAGTACCCGAAACGGGTCCGACTCAGCTAACCTGCCTTAACTCTTATCATGTGACCGTAACCTGCCCGACTCAGATCCTTTCCATCACTGAGGGACAGGCATCCTTACAAAGTCCCTGCAGGCCTTGAATATATTGGCAAGTTAAACCAATTCGTCAAATGGACTAAGGATACACACGATATATTCATTGAGTGGTGGAAGCTATCACGATGGTATGAACAACACTCAGATCATACTACAAAACTCCTTATGAAGATTGCATGGGATTCAACCAACTGGAGTTCTCAATACTGGAGAAGTTATCACCAAGGAGCAGACTGGCTTTCTGGAGAACCATGTGTTATTTGTACTTATTGTTCGAAGGCCCTTACGCATCCTGCAATCAAGTCTGCTGGCCCAAAGTCTATGGCAACACATCTTGCATCAGACATTTGCAAAAAGAAGTCACAGATGGGAAGGATAGTCTCTATCAAATGCGAATCAATCAAATGCAACCTCAACAAGTAAGGATTACCAGATTATTACCAGAATTATGTAGGTTAATACCTATAATAAGATCATATTCTCACACAAGAGACATTTTATGAACAAGTTCTATACACAGTTATCTTGACTCATAGCTCGTTCCGCTCAGTCGAGGATCCTCATCAAGACCCTATAAATACTTTAGGTATTAGTAGGTCTGGCCGGCCTCATCAAGCAAGGTGGAGGGATGTTCTTAAGCATATATAATAGATAATAGCGTTCTAATAATCTTCTGATAATCATGGTACTTAGATAGAGGAATATACATGATTCGTTCTCACAGCTTACTAGAGATGGCGAGAGTGATGCTAATAGATGTAATACTTTAACTTAACCATAAAACAGTATTAATCGTATGAGGGACTGTTCACATGATGCATAAATCTTACACGTGATAGCCGAGTACTCACCGGGTTTTTACAGAGTAACTGAGTATTGACCTCACTCACCGAGTCGAGTAAAAGGTTCAGCTACTCACCCAGCTGAGTAACCCACTGAGCGAGTGAGCCGAGTATTGAGCGAGTAGTGCGCAGCCTAACTGTAGTGGACTTTTTGACACAATAAATAGTCGCCGGCGCCATGCCAGAAGCAGTTTGAGGGACTGACGACGAAGCTTGCGTCATCACTGCTGACAGCTGGATCGCATCAAACTGGATTTGTAGTCTTCGGAGAGGCGGATGAGTCCAAACCAGGTCGGGATCGAACCGTTCACTTTGGTTTTGGGCCTGGGGACCCTTCAAACAGGCCCCTGTGATTCGCGACAAGGGTCTACGTAAGCGCAGCTCCGTGAAACCGAGTGCGCAGAAACGCCGACATAAGGCGTTGCTGCGCACTCCTTGATCTTTTACGCCTCATTATTTTTTTATATTACTGTTTATTACTCCTCCCGTCTTGAGATCCTGGCAAATTTGTTTCCTCCCAATCACTCTACGGGTGCGCACTCATTAACTGCTTGGCAATCATCTGAACCTTGCTGTGTCGTCATTGCTTTTATTGCGGCAAACATCCCCAGCAAGCCGGCGGTCTTGACTTGGCAACCCCCGATCTACACATCCTGTCCATTATATTATTACAATACCACAGACTGAACTCTGTGTGGGAATTGACAATGAAGACAGCCTTTCTTTCTGGCCTCGCGGCCACCGGATACCTCTTCTCGAGCGCAACGGCAGCAGTCCATGTACCCATCGTGAAGAGTCCCCAAGTCCAAGCAGATCAGCTCCAGACCGCACAACTCCGGAGGCGCGGCACTGTTACCGAGTCATTAGGGAATTCACAGCAGTTTGGCCTGTACTATGCGAATGTCACCGCTGGGACGCCTGCGCAAGATCTGTCATTACAAATAGACACAGGGAGCAGCGATGTCTGGCTGCCCAGTTCGACCGCACGGCTGTGTAGGTCGAGGCAAGGATGCGAGGGAGGATCATGTAAGTTGACCCTAATGCAGAAATAAGCGTTATTTGCGGCAGTCGCTAATGGTTGTGGCAAACAGTTGATTCGACCGCGTCGTCAACATTTAAGGTTGTTGGACAAGACGAGTTTAATATTTCGTATGTCGACGGGACTGGGTCTATGGGAAGCTACTTCACCGACTCATTCGGCATTGGGGGGAAGACAATTAAAAACTTTGAGCTGGGCCTTGGAGAGGACACCACAATTTCAATCGGGATCTTGTAAGTTCTGTACATCTACGGCGCTCAAACCAGAAGTAGCTAACAGTAGCAGGGGAATAGCTTATGCGAATTCTGTCGCCAATGTCTTCACCGGCACTGGCACGTCATATGCCAACCTTCCGCTGGCCATGGTGGACGCAGGCCTCATTAACTCCCCAGCATACAGTCTCTGGCTCGACGACATCAAGTCCTCTGCCGGCTCGATACTCTTCGGTGGAATCGACACCGCAAAATACACGGGCCAGTTGCAGTCCATTAAGGTCTATCCTAGTTCTAAATCCGGAAACGTCACCTCTTTCACTGTCGCCTTCACCTCGCTACACGCAACCTCCTCGAGCGGCACTGATCTGCTTACCGCCAGCAACTACGCCCAGCCCGCCATCCTCGACAGCGGGACAACTCTCACCCTCCTCCCCGACGACATCGCCGCCCTCGTCTTCCAAGAGCTCGGTGCCATCGACGACAAAGACATCGAAGCTGTCGTCGTCCCCTGCGCCCTCGCCTCCAACTCCGGATCCCTCAAATTTGGATTCGGCGGCGCCAGCGGTCCCGTCATCAACGTCCCTGTCTCCGAGCTGGTCCTCCCCCTCACCCTCACCAGCGGCGGCAACCCGAAATTCCAGAACGGCGCCGATGCCTGTCAGCTCGGCATCCAGGCCGCCGGCGACCAGCCAATCCTTTTTGGAGATACCTTCCTGCGCTCCGCTTACGTCGTGTACGACTTAGCGAACAACCAAGTCGGCCTTGCGCAGACGGACTTCAATGCCACCGGCAGCAATATCGTCGAGTTTGCCAGCATGGGCGCAGCGATCCCGCAGGCTCCCACGGCATCTGGGCAGGACCAGATCGGTGTGTCGCAGACGAAGACGGGGATTCCGAGAGGAGGAGAGGCGACGCAGACCGCGGTGAGCGGTGGCATCGTCCAGGGTAATGCGTCGCCTACGGGAGGACTCACTGCTGCGAGTGGGTTTGCTAAAAATGAAAGTGCTGCTGATAAAAATGCTGGTGGACGGCTGGAGCCGTGGTGGTGGGGCGTGCTTCCATTCCTGGGCGTGTGGATGGGCATCATGATGGTTGGTGGGGGCATGATCACCTTGGCGTGAGGAAATGACCCGCTGTGGATTGGGATGTGGATAACTACTTAACTATACGGAGTACAATGACGGGGAGGCATTTTTGGGATATGGGATTGTTGGGTATGGAAAGCATTATGGTACTTCCGTCCATATATGATGGACTTGCCATATATGATGAATTGGCGCTGAACAGAGATGGGGTTCAGTGGGGGAGTTTCAGGGTGTAAACAGTGTGCGTTTAGGATATACATAAAATTCATCATACCTTACTTCCAGAATTTCCAAATCTCATGACAAGCCCATGGCTAATCCCAATAACAAGAGTATAGCTGTCCATATTTAAATCCCAATAGCTGCTGAAAACAATTCGGCGAAAAATAGCCAATATGCTCACGTGACGCGGCCGCATGCCCCTGGCGCTAACGGCATCTCCCGCCTCTTCATCAAAAAAAGTTCACGGCGCGGCGGCCATCGTTGACGAGACTCGTATCGCTCCTTCCCCCTTTCCAATCCCCCCTTTCCCGCCACATATATTCGACGCGATGAGGGCAGCACGAGCAGGAGGGACAGCGGCGGCGGCTGGTGCAGCGGCGCGCCAGAGGATGGCACAGAGCGCGCCGACGGCGGGCAGGTTCCGGTGTCTGTTTGCGAGGGAGAGCGCGACGGCGCGAGTGGGTGGATTGAGGGTTGGCGCGGTGGGGATGCAGAGGAGGGCGTTTTCTGTGTCGAGGGGGGTGAGGAATGATGAGGCAGCGTAAGTGTTTTTGGGGGTTATTTCTCACATGCGGTGTTGGGGGAACTTCAGGGGATGTTCAGGGAAGGGGGGCGTCGCATTTCCTTTGAGAGACCTCACGATTGAATGAGTTGCACTGACGGCGAGTTTTACTACAGAGCCAAGCCCAAGCCAGTTGTGTTGGGCCCCAGCCTCGAACAGATCCAAGTCGACATGTCGCCCTCGGAGAAGGGACGACTCTCGAAACTCCGTAACATCGGTATCGCAGCGCACATCGACTCCGGGAAGACGACATGCACGGAGCGCGTGCTCTTCTACACCGGTCGCATCAATGCCATCCACGAGGTTCGCGGCAAGGATGCCGTCGGCGCGAAGATGGACAGCATGGACCTCGAGCGCGAGAAGGGAATTACCATCCAGTCCGCGGCGACGTTCTGTGACTGGAAGAAGAAGAATATCGATGGGGTGGAGGAGATGTTCCATTTCAACTTGATTGATACACCCGGCCATATCGATTTCACGATTGAGGTGGAGAGAGCGCTGCGCGTGCTCGATGGCGCCGTGATGGTGCTGTGCGCGGTCAGTGGCGTGCAGAGTCAGACAATCACGGTGGATAGGCAGATGAAGCGGTACAATGTGCCGCGTATCTCGTTTGTGAACAAGATGGACAGAATGGGAGCGAATCCGTTCAAGGCTGTGGACCAGATCAACCACAAGCTGAAGCTGAACGCGGCGGCGATTCAAGTGCCGATTGGCGGAGAGGACAACTTCAAGGGCGTTGTCGATCTGCTACGCATGAAGGCTATCTACTTTGAGGGCGAGCAGGGGACTACTATTAGGGAGACGGATGAGATTCCACCGGATGTGCTACCGATTGCAGAGGAGCGCAAGAGGATGCTCATTGAGGCTGTGGCGGATGTGGATGATGAGATTGCGGAGCTCTTCTTGGATGAGAAGGTACCTACGACTGCTCAGCTCAAGGCGGCTATCCGTAGGACTACTATTGGGCTCAAGTTCACTCCTGTCATGATGGGTAGTGCGCTCGCAAACAAGGGCTTGCAGCCAGTTCTCGATGCTGTCTGTGACTACCTTCCAGACCCATCTGAGGTCCCCAACCTGGCTCTCGACCAGCGCAAGGCCGAGGCTCCAGTCGCGCTTGTTCCATACAATACCCTACCCTTCGTCGGGTTGGCGTTCAAGCTTGAAGAGTCCAACTTTGGTCAGCTCACGTATATCCGTGTCTACCAGGGCACTCTCAAGAAGTCGATGAACGTCTTCAACGCGCGCAACGACAAGAAGGTCAAGATCCCACGTATCGTGCGTATGCACTCCAATGAGATGGAGGAAGTTCCCGAAGTCGGCGCGGGCGAGATCTGCGCCGTGTTTGGCGTCGACTGCGCTTCCGGCGACACCTTCACCGACGGAACCCTCCCATACACCATGTCGTCTATGTTCGTGCCCGAGCCCGTCATCTCGCTCTCCATCACCCCCAAGAACAAGACGGATACCAACAACTTCTCCAAGGCCATGAACCGCTTCCAGCGTGAGGACCCCACCTTCCGTGTCCACGTCGACAGCGAGTCCCATGAGAACATCATCTCCGGTATGGGCGAGCTGCATCTCGAGGTCTACGTCGAGCGCATGCGCCGCGAGTATCGCGTCGACTGCGTGACAGGTCAGCCCCGCGTCGCTTACCGCGAGACCATCACCAAGCACGTTGAGTTCGACCACACCCTGAAGAAGCAGACTGGTGGTGCCGGAGATTACGCCCGTGTCGTTGGCTACGTCGAGCCAACCGGCAGCCTGACCTCGAACAAGTTCGAGCAGCAGGTCACCGGTGGTTCCATTGACGAGAAGTTCCTGTTCGCTTGCGACAAGGGCTTCCAGGCCGCGTGCGACAAGGGACCTATGCTCCAGCATAGGGTCTTGGGTGCCAGCATGGTCATCAACGACGGTGCCACGCACATGACTGACTCCAGTGAAATGGCGTTCAAGGTCGCAACACAGCAGGCCTTCCGCAAGGCCTTCCTCCAGGCCGGCCCCGTCGTGCTCGAGCCTCTCATGAAGACCACCATCACGGCGCCGAACGAGTTCCAGGGTAACATTGTCGGGCTGCTGAATAAGCGCAATGGTGTTATCCTCGATACCGAGATTGGACCGGAGGACTTCACGCTCACGGCTGACTGCAGTTTGCATGCTATGTTTGGCTTTTCCAGCCAGCTACGTGCGGCGACGCAGGGTAAGGGAGAGTTTGGAATGGAGTTCTCGCATTATGCGCCTGCACCGATGCAGATCCAGTAAGTTGCCCTCCGTTGAGGTATTTTGATATGGATGTGTGCTGATTATTTTTGTAGGAAGGAGCTCATCACCAATCACGAGAAGGCGCTTGCGGAGAAGCGTAAGTAGATTCGACGTTCCGCCCTGGTGGAATTTCTTTGTATTGAGAGCGGCGGGCGCTGCCGTTTAGCTCGAGCATGTCGTTCCTGGACGACACTTGTATTTTGATGTACAACATATCATCACATCACCACTGTATCCCTGGCGGCGCATGATAAAAGGGCATGGCGGTATAGATTTTGTATATAGCACCGCATTAAATGAGTCGCGTGTTGCTGGTAGTTAGGTCTAGATTGTAAGATTATGTATGAGATTGAAGCTATCGTCTGTGTTGAGGTCCGATGTGTAGAAAATGAATGAAATGGCGTGCAGTTTGAGGCGTTGACGTGTTTCCTTCTACATATATTGAATCCCATAGACATCGCGGAATTGGCGTGTTTCCTTCTACATATGTTCTGGCTCAACTCACGGTTGGGCCGGAACACATATATTGAGACACGCAACCCCATAGACATCGCGGAATTACAAAGCCATCACGATTGCAAGTATGATAAAAAATAGTAGGGTATGCTAGGTATAAATTTCAATAACTAGAGCTACAAGCAGTAGAAAATTGATGACAAGAGCTTAAGAGATATACCAAACGTATCTTTAACAACTGAGAAAGCTGAAATAAGCAGTAAATGACGCCTGACAAGAACCCATGAGATACATCAAACGCAAGTTCGTCGTCAACTAAGAACACTTCGAAACCAAATCTCTAGCTTGAAACCAACACAGAACGAATGTGGGTTAATTCCCGGGAATAGTGACTCCAGATACAGAAGTACACTCGTAAAGGAAAATCAGAGGTCGTCAGAAAGGTCCGTAGTGGCACAAGTGAATGGCCCCAGGATGTAGTGGTATTCGGAAGAGTAGCTACAGATGCAGGAGACCAACTCAGAATATCAAAAAACTCCTTGGCGATGGAGAGGGCGAAATAGAGTCTGTGGCGAGGACAGAAGGTAGGTGGTCGGAACAAAGTAAGGGGGGAATGTGGATATAGTACTCGTAGAGTGACTCCAGATACAGCAGAACACCTAGAATACAGAATCAATCACAGTGCTGAGGGATGGTGCGGGTGGGTCGGGCCTGTATTATAACAATACAGCGGCCAGTCCTGTTGATGCATCGTAGAGAGAAAGGTACGACCCTCATCTCTAGCATACCTAGGTGTGGTATGTGCGAAACGTATATTTCATGTTACCAGCTAATAACATTTGTGATAAATACTCAGATTGCGGAGGTATCTGAATAAATGGCTGTTGAAAGAATGGGGTGCGTTCATGAGAGAAAATAAACTTGTTGAAGAGGTGCCCATTGCTTCCCCCCTTGCCGGAAAGGGGATTTAATTCCCTAATGGCCAGGTGTCGTACCGTGCCCAAAAGTTTTCGGAGTTGCTGAGGTGCTGGTCGAGGTGATACTCGTGCGGCCCAAAAGTTTCCACAGGGTCTGTGCGTAATAAGTAGGGCGTGTAAGTACTTGGAGAAAATGCATGTACATACTCTACTCGTACTATTGATCTACCAGGTGTTAGACACCTCATCCGACAGTCCTGTATGTAGTTAGTGTAGAAAATTTGACCAGGAACCCTGTATAAACCCTGTACAAACCCTGCTCGCCGTGAACCGCACTATTTCCTAAATAGGAAGTAAGACTGTCAGCGTCAGACAGTTATCTGTTCAAGGCTAACAGCCAGCCAGATTCCTATTGTAGTTAGAATATAACTTAGTAATCACCTTGGATTAGACGTCATGTAATTGTAAGGCGAATACAGTAGTATAGCAGTATCTACATACGTCGCTCTATATAAGTGATAATGGCCTCGAAGCTGCTCGAATTCCTGGCTTATGAGCCCCAATCCTTACCCCAAAGACATCGCCAATACTCTACCTTCGAAGAAGATGGCAGAGCAAGCCCTGCTCTGCCTATCCTGCCTACGATTGAGGGGCAAATCGAAGCTGAAACACCAGAAGTATCGCAGCTCTCAACCCAGCAGCGTATAGAAAGCTGTGATCCTCAAGGCTCTCCGACTAAGATGGCCCCTTTGACGAAGGCTGAAGTGCTGGTCCTATTCCGGCTTGCAAATCGAAATGCCGAAGCGTATCGACCAGGTAGCAAGACTGGGTTTTGGTCCCATCTTCGAGAGGACTTTGTGAAGGAAACCGGCAAGCAGCATAAGAGCCTTCACCGAGTATTACGCCGGGAAACTGAAAGGAGGAGGGCATACCTTGACAGTCTTGGGACTGGTCAGACAGACAGCGAGAGCGAATTGACTGTCCAGATTGATAACTGGATTGATGTTGTTGGTGAGGAGGAGCGACTTAATAAGGAGCGAAGTGAGGCAGCAAATACTGTTCTCACTCTGTCACAGCGGGCGCAGGATATCCTGGACTCACTCTCTGTAGCCCTTGCGGCAAAGAGGAAATACCAGAGGAATCCTCCAAAAAGTCGTGATAAGTCTATTGGCCAAAGAGCGCGGGAGCTCTCAGGCTTTGATGTAGACAACGACGAAGAGCTACAAAGTGATAACTGTGAGGACATCAGCTCTATCAACTCGCCTCCTTTTGAAACCTCAACGCCAGTTTATCAAAGCACTTCTTCCGCTCGTGGCCAGTCAGTCAGTCAAGGAAGAAGCCGCAAGAAGCGCCTGCGAATATCTTCCCCTTCCTATAATCAAATGATCCTAGACGAGCATTTGAATATACAGGGTGAAGACCGGACGTCGACTAGTATTTAGTCATTAGTTGAGCTTTTAAAAGCCTGATATACTCAAGGTAATATAGACCGGCAGGATAGACAGCAGGAAAGTGAGAACGGAGGACTTAATACGAGTAGTATTGAGTTGCAATTTCAGCAAATTGATTACCAGATCCGGGAGCTTCAGGAAGGCCAGGAAGAAATCAAAAAAGGCCAGTCAACGATGATATCGTTACTTGAGCAAGCGCTTCATGGGCCTATCCGGTGAAGCATCCCAGTTGAGAGCTCACAGCACAATGGGATCAATGAAGTAGAGGGTTGGATAGAGTCAAGTAATTAGTATATATCGTAGCTAGCTATTATAACAAAGATACTCCTCTACTGTTGGTGGTGGTACTAGAAACCTTGTCCCGATCAAATTGCCACGAATACAGGTATAACAGTTTGACAGCAGTATTGCAGCTTTAAAGTGAGCAGCTACAGGCTGCGATTGTGACTGTAACCCCTTGTCAAATGCTGTATATGTCCATAACTGTTGTGTTAACCCAAAAGCATTCTACTGCAATTCTTACAGACGATAGCGCCTTATTAAACTGCTTCTGCTTTTGCGGAAGATATCGATGACCACGAGGGCAAGTATATGGGGCTAGAATACCCTCTGTACAACGGTAGGCAGGGTCCCCATAAAGATATAAATCCTTTCTTCCTCCTATAGTACGCCGGATCCGCTGTACGCAGCCAGAATCCTGCCATATTCACCAGTCGTTTGCGGGTCCGTTATATGGTCCAATTAAGGACGATACAAGCCCGTCTGGGGTTACAATTGCTTGGAAGTGCATTCCGTGCTTCTTTTGATATCCAGAATACCACTGCCGCTGGACTTCGGAGTCTCCTGCTGGTCGACAAAAGCCTTGGAAGGTTCCGTCGACAAACCCCCATATTTGACCACACCCACCACTGTCTTCAATCACTTCTTCGAATTGTAACAGCTTCTTGTATGTAAGGTATGGGTGCCACTCGAGTACAGCCTCAAACTCGTGTACTAAGTGGCTCATTACGTCATTGAAAACTGTAGATAGCCATGCTGGCGACCGCCCAAAAAGATCAGCGCAGGTTGACCAACGTCCTGTATACGCAAGGCGAGCTAGGACTACACAAAGAGCAGTCTCTAAGTCTGGCTTTACCCGGTCTCTCCATTCGATTTTATAAAGCCGAAGGAGTGGCACAAGCCTCTGGAACCTCACTTGGCCTCTCCTTGTCTGCTTCGAAAACAGCGATTAGTGGCAACCAATCTAAACATTTTGTTATATCCCTTGGACTTCGTATCTCTTCGACTTTCACCCTTCGGACCATAGCTATGATTGACTCTGGAGCTACTGGTAACTTTATGAGTAAGGACTTTGCTTCCTTAAAGAACATCCGACTGCTTCGGAAAGCAGTACCTCAACAACTATTTTTAATAGATGGAACACCCATCTCTTCGGGCTTCGTTAGCCACACCACTTCGACTTTAGACACTCAGATTCGAGCTTCAACACTTCACAACTCTGCAACCCATTCAGAAAAACTTGCCTTCGACATAATTCCCATGACATACCCCATTATATTAGGGATGCCATGGCTTCAGAAACATGCCCCAGTCATAGACTGGGAGAACTTCGACTTAAAATTAGATTCAGAATACTGCAAGGAAAACTGCTTCGCAAAATCAATTTCGATTTCACCTTCGAGTTCTAGGGCTATCAACATTGCCATGCCACTTCGAGAACCTTTGGGCATTGACATGCCACTTCGAGAACCTTTGGGCATGGCTATGCCACTTCGAGAACCTTCGGGCATTGACATGCCACTTCGAGAATCTCAGAACACCATAAACGGTAGTTTGTATAAAGATTGTACTCAAACTTTGACTTCGGACACAGTGATGTCAACTTCGGACACTATGCTGTCAACTTTGGACACTATGCTGTCACCTTCGGACACTATGCTGTCACCTTCGGAACACAGTGCTCTAGCCTCAGCTGAGGGAGCAAATACTGGTTCACCTTCAACTTCGAGTAAAGACATGAATATAGATATTCCCAAAGTATACCTTCAGTACTTCGACCTATTTGATGAGCAAAAGGCTAAGAAGCTGCCAGCTCATAAACCCTATGACCATGAAATACCTTTAGCAGAAAACACCACGCCACCATTTGGACCAATCTATGGTCTTTCAGAACCTGAACTTCGAGTACTTCGAGAATATATTAATTAGAACCTTCTAAGTGGTTTCATTCGACCTTCGACTAGCCCAGCTGGGGCACCCATCTTGTTTGTGTCGCAACAAGCGGCTACCACCATGAGAGACGAAGGGTCGAAGCGACCCCACGCGAAGAGTCGGGTCTGAGCTCCCTCTGACACAGCCCCCCCCCATCCCCCCTTCACTCCCCATACTCCGCACCAAAGGTGCCCTCCCCCTCCCCCTCCCCCTCCTTCCTGCGACCACCACGGACCGGAACCGTCGCGGCAGTGGCAGCAACTGCAGGCAGCTTGCCCACGGCTGCCACCACTTCCTCCAGGAGAGCCGGCACGCCCCCCTGCTCCGTCCGAAGACGACGCAGAGATGACCGGATTTGCTACACCGAGTCAGCACTGAAACAGCACGAGAGAAGGGGCATACTCACGGCGAACCCCGCCTCGATGGCGGCGTGCGTGGCGCGGGCCTCCTCGTAGGAGTCTCGCTCTGCCGCAGAGCGGAACTTCAGAATGCTCTGGGCAGCCACAAGGGCCACCCGATTAGCCTCCGCGGCAGCAGCGACGACGTTGGCAGCGACGACAGGGAGGGCCGCTTCGGCGGCGACGAGGGCACGGTACTCCTCATCCAGGAACCAGGGCAGCTATCCACCCGATGGTCAGCCACAACCAACCAACCGAACACCACAAGGAAACGCACCGAGACACAGGGAGAGTGCTGGCCAGTGCAGTACTCGCACTTCGACGATGAGGGAGACCAGACGCAGGCATGCGCCTGGACTCCCCGAGCTTTGGCCTAAAGGCAACGCAAACAGAGGACGCGGAAAGCGACCGACAAGGCTCCGGCAGGAGGCGGGACCGGCATCTTCAAGTTGGGATCTATAATCCTGTCAGTCGAGCCCACATTATCACCCACGCGCCGAGCGCGTTCCCGTCACCTACTCGTTCGTGTGGAATTGTATATTCTAAAACAATCAATTAGTATACAGATATATGAATGGAGGGGGCCACTTACCAGTCTCGGATCGGCGTTCGCTGGCGTTGTTGTTGTAAGGAAACAAACAAGAGAAAGTGGGCGAAGCGGAGTACTCAAATGTTGGCTTACAACAATAAATTCTGAATCGGGCTAGCGCAACCACTCCCCCTTTCACGTTTCCGAAGGTTCGACTCAAACGCTTAGCGGATACTTCCCGGTGCCCATTCGGACCACGAAGATGGAAGTGAGATCAAACAAAGCCAACTCCAGTGTCGCATTCCATGAGGTGGTGTCACGGTACCCTTCACGAACAGCCACCTCCGCACACAAGCACACCTTGACACATTTTAGAAATGGAGAGGTTACGGAAACGACCCTGATGGCGTGCTTCGCGGACAAAGCACCCTCTTAGAAGGGGGGTAGTGTAAGGATGCCTTCTCGTCCCTCACTCTAAGGAGCAGACTCTGAGTAGCTGCGGGTCATGTGTGATCATTTGGGCGGGCTAACCGAGTCAGAGGGGTTTCGGGTACTTGAGGGAAATGACTCACGGGCTTCCCCCTTCATCTTTTTTGTATCCTTCGTAGTAGACCTATAGGATAGCATCCGTTTAGCCTCCAACTCGCACTCTCATATGCTATTACTGTGAGCTGGGTGCACTGTGTCCTTACACAAGCCTTCATTGGGTTCTGTGTGTTCTAACGGCGGTTTATAAGAAGCTACTCTACTATTATGAAGCCACTGGTAAATCTCACAAAGAAAGGTCAAATATTCGAATGGAATCAAGCCTGCCAGGCAGCCTTTGAGTTGATTAAGAAGACTGTTACAGAAGCACCCGTGCTACAACACTTCGACCGGAACAAAACAGCGTATGTGGAAGCAGACGCCTCAGACTATATATCCTCGGGAGTTCTATCACAGAAGGATGGCCAAGGAGTACTACACCCCATTGCCTTCTTCTCAAAGAAAATGACACCTGCTGAGTGCAATTACGAGATCTATGACAAGGAGCTACTGGCCATCATTAGATGCTTCGAAGCATGGAGACCAGAAGTTGAGGGCACAGCAATGCCAGTACAAGTTTTGTCAGACCACAAGAGTCTTTTTTATGAGCACAAAAAAGCTTACTAGGCGGCAAGCTCGATGGGCAGAATTCCTCTCTCGATACAATTTCCAAATCATATATCGACCTGGCAAGCAGAATGTAAAAGCAGATGCGTTAACTCGAAGACCAGGAGATAGACCAGAAGGGAATGAAGAAGATGACCATCAAAAACAACAGCTTCAAACCCTATTACCCCTTGAGAGACTCCATCCGGATCTCGCACAGCAGCTAGAACTCAAAAGTCAAGGGCAGGCACAAGATGCTCAACTTGCACCAATCCTACCACAAGATCAAAGCATCCATGACCAGATTCAAGCTGCGCAGCTCCAGGATGAATTATGCAAGGATACAATCTGAAGACTACAGAACAACGAGCGAGATAGCCCAAATATAGCCTTAGCACATTGCGAAGAGAGAAATGGACTCCTACTCTACCAAAATCTAGTTTGGATCCCAGAAGACGTCCGAGTTAAACTCCTTCATGAGGTCCACGACCAGCCAGCAATGAGACAACCTAGAATTGGGAAGCTGATTCGAATCATTAAGAGACAGTACTACTGGCCCCAGATGGACAAGACTATCACTCAATATATGAGGAATTGCCATACCTGCAAGAGATCAAAACCAACCCGGGACGCATACAATGGACTCCTACAACCAATCCCAATTGGAAGCCAACCATGGAAGGACATATCACTCGATTTTATTACAGGATTACCATTATGTGAAGGAAACAATTCTATCCTTGTAGTAGCATGCCGACTTACAGAAGAGCCCCATTTTATCCCATGCTTTGCAGGTAAAGAAGGCACTACAGCAGAAGCTACAGCGAGGTTACTACTCCAGCATGTATGGAAACACCATGGTTTACCAAATTCCATCATCTCAGACAGAGGGCCCCAGTTTGTAGCTGTAGTCTGGAAAATCCTCTGCAAAGTTTGGAAAGTTATAATCAAATTGTCTACAGCCTTCCACCCAGAAACGGACGGGCAAACTGAAAGGTTTAATGCAGAACTCGAGCGATATTTACGGGCTCATGTCAACTATCTCCAAGACAACTGGGTTGAATATCTTTGCATGGCTGAATTCGCAGCAAATGCCCTTCCATCAGACTCAACAAAAGTTAGCCCATTTTTTGCAAACAAGGGTTTCGAGCCAAGAATGGGCTTTGATATAGAGGATAGCACGTTCCAAACTGCCCTTCAAGAACATAAGGACATAGCTCAAAACATGAAAGATATTTGGGAATTCCTACAAGACCAGATCGCCCTCTCACAAACCCGAATGGAGCACTTTGCAAATCAAAACAGGAAGCCAGCACCAAGATATAAGATAGGAGACCGAGTCTGGCTTTCTACTCGGAATATCAAAACCCAACGACCCTCAAAGAAACTTGACCATAAGCAAGTTGGTCCATTTCAAATCCTTGAGCGAATTGGGAATGTTGCATACCGACTCCAGCTACCACCAAGCATGAAGATACACCCTGTGTTTCATAGCAACCTCTTACGACTTGACTCAGATGATGCTTTACTAGGCCAGCACCATGAACCACCCCTGCCAATCATTATAGAAGATGAACTTAAATGGGAAGTTGAAGAAATCCTAGATTCTAAACTCCTATGGAAGAAGCTGTTCTATATGGCAGCATGAAAGAACCGCCCACTAGACAACACTTGGTATCCTGCTACAAACTTTAACAATGCACCTGAACCCACACAAGCTTTCCACCGAAAATACCCGCAGAAACCACGATGATCTTACTCTTGATCAGGAGATCAATCTTACTAGGGGGGGGGTAGTGTTACGATTACAGCTCACAGCTTGTCACAGCTTGTTACGGTTGTTATGGTTGTTATGGTTGTTACGGTTGTTACGGTTATTACGGTTATTACAGTTGTTATGGGGATTATGGGTGTAGCCTTAGCCACAAGGTTGCAACCGCTAAGCAGACAACTGTATGTTATGAGGAATAGCCTCACCTTCCTTCCTTCTTCTTCTTCTTCTCTCTTTAGATTCAATCTAGATTACTTTTCCTGGACTGGCACCATGATCTCTATGACCATCGTAACAGTAGGGAGGAAGAAGGTGAAGTGGTAGGAGGTAGGGAAGCATAACATCTACCCATTTACCTTCCCTTCTCATCTTACTCATATTCTACAACCTCTTAATGTTGGGATATTTCAGCCATACAAGCATTGGCATAAAGTTGCAGTCTAAACAGTAATATGGAATCTTGATCTACAATATGACCTCTCTTCTTTCCTACGTGATTTACTAACAATTAGAGCAAATACCTTCAAACCTTAAACAATTATCCATGCATTTCGGAAGGCAGGAATATGGCGTAGAGATAGTGCTATATCTCTACAGAAGATTTAGAAATACTCAAAACCAACTAACACTTAAGAAGATGAAGGAAGCTTTTACCAACTTTAAAGAGCTCTAAGAATCAACTCTAAGCATAAAAAGACAAGTTTACACCTCTATTAAGTAGCCCATCAAAGCATGAATTTCATACATTAATCAAGGGAATGAAGAGGTTTTAGTAGATGTATAGATACGAGAGTTTGACTTCTCTATGCTATAGGGACGGGTTTAACAGAGTTAGAATCACAAAAGCAAAAGCCACCGTACACTACAATTTAGAGGTGCTTTACTGCTGCTCATGCACATGCTACAATTCAACAGAAGGCACAAAAGGAGGTTGATAAACAAGAGAAGCAAGTTGCTAGAATAGCAAAAGCAGAGGCATCATAAGCAAAGAAAGCTCTTCATCAAGCAGGTGTAGAAGCACGGAAGAGAGAGAGAGAGAGGAAGAAGGAGGTTACCAGGCTTACTTAGGCAAAAGAGTTTATACTAATTGAGCTCTTGACCCTATTCTAGATCTAGAGATAGAGGCAAGAGCAAAGGCAGCAGAGGAAGTAGAAGGAATAGAGATTGCAGATGGCTAGTGATAGTTCAGAGGGAAGTGATGATGAAAGTGTACTTTTTACATTATAGAATAAATGAGAAGAAGTACCTCTCTATATGTTTCTCTATGTACAGGTACCTACTTATTTTGCCCTAAGAGGGGACACTTAGTTGTAGGGGGACACTTGCTTGATCCGACTGTGAGTGAAGCGAACAGGCGGTCCCGACGATTAGTACTTGTATGGATCCTCCAATCGCTCGAGAATTGGCCGTTCTAATACCAAGGTGTAAGGTGGAATTTGCCCTTCACAACTATATATGGAGGCAGCGTCTACTCGGTGTTCCACCCTCTCGCTTCGCTCGTAGGTGGCGACAGCGATCTGTGCACGCGACAGCGATATGTGCATGTACACCGCCACTTTGATACATAGATGAAATAATAATATTTGTCGTAACAACAACCCTCTACGATGCCTTTGAATAGCGATCCAAGTCGAGCTGACCGTCTTATTGAGGCCCGGCAGTTCTACTTGAAACAACCAGATACTTATACAATTACTTGGGTTGCCCGCAAGTTTAATGTCAACCATGAGACACTCCGACGACACATTACTACCCCTCTCCTTCCCCGCGGGGGTCAAAACCGAGTTTTATCTCAAGAACAAGATACTGCAGTTTGTCAATTTATATATGACCAACTTAAGCGTGGGGTCCCTGCAAACCGATCAATGGTTTTACGGGCTGTTGCAGACTTGCGACCCGATCGTACGATCCCATCGCAACGGTGGTTACAACGCTTCCTTAAGGCACACCCTGAATTCCACTCGATTCATACGAAGACTTTAAATACGCATAGAAAGCAGGCACAAAAGAAAGAGGTGTTTGAGGAATTTTTCCTTACATATAACGCACTTATTACAAAACACAACATTAAGCCATATAACTTATGGAATGTTGACGAGACTGGCTACATGATTGGATGTTATAAATCTACAGCTGTTATTGTGCCGATTGGCGTAAAGCAATGGACTGTTGATAATCCTGAGAATCGGCTCTCTGTTACTGTGATTGAGGGAGTAAATGCAAGTGGTACAGCAATTGCAGAAGCCATTATCATTCCGGGGAAACTTCATATGGACTCATGGTATAATGATAACCTTGAGCCAAATGCTCTTGTTATCGTTAATGAGAGTGGGTATTCAAACGACGACATTGCAATTCAATACCTCATGCATTTTATTCAACTATCTGCAGAGCATATGGCACCAGACGACACCCGCCTCCTATTACTCGACGGCCATGACTCTCATAAAATGGAGCGCTTTCTCACATTAGCAGAAGAGCATAACATTGTTATTTGCTGCCTTCCTGCTCATACTACGCATCTACTACAACCTCTTGGTGTAGCAGTTTTTAAGCAGTGCAAACACTTCCATCAAAAGGCACTTGATCAAGCAGTACGTAGCTATGACTATGAGTATAAGCTACGTACGTTCCTTTCCGACCTTCCACAAATCCGACGACAATCCTTAACTGTCCGGACAATTCAATCAGGTTGGAGAAATGCAGGACTATATCCATATAATCCTCCACTAGTAATTGATAAAATACAAGAGACCCGGAATCAAACACCAGACTATGAGCCATTTGCTTCGTACGACCTTATCTCAACTCCAAAAACTAGTGTGCAAACTATACAGGCAGTTAAACATTGGCAGAAGAGAGTAGAGGCAGCTTTCTCATCACCGTCAAGAGAAGGGTTTCAATCATTTGCACGTGGAACTACAGTTGTTTTACATCGGGCTGAGCTCTATAAGACCGAGCTTGACATTGTTACCTTACGGTCAGCAGAGCAGAAAACAGCAAAGGCAAGGGCACGGAAATCGCTACAGAAGGGGGGGCAGTTATATGCATCAGACGCCCGACTGTTACGTGAGGAGAAGGAAGCAAAATTACAAGCAAAGGCAGAGGCAAGAGTAGCAAAGGAATCAAAGCAAGTAGTAAAGCAGCTACAGGTGCAACAACGGAAAATTTCACTTTGGATTTTAACCCAACCTTCTTCCGCTCTGCTACCCTCTTCCTCTCAACCCTTCGCTCTTCAAATTTTACGGTATGGTAAGGATCATAGTGATAGTAACATTGAGATTAGTAGCGACAGTAGTAGTGGAGATAGTGATAGTAGCTCTATTGATTTTATTATTTAATTATATAGTTACATAGTTGCTATATGAGGCTTATTTCTTTCATTTTGTGTGTTGCACATATCGCTGTCGCGTGCACAGATCGCTGTCGCCACCTACGAGCAAAGCGAGTGGGTGGAACACCGAGTAGCCAGTCGCACATACTCCCTAGATTACTGTAACAAGCTCTCGATTGCCTAGCTGCTTCGTATGAGGCCGAGAACTTCGTTCGGAGCTTGTAACAACCTTTGCGCTCGAGAGCATGCCTATTAGAAACCCGGTCTCGTCGAAATTATAGATGTCTGCCTCCTAGATACCGTACTTAGCAATTATATTCCGTACGAGCCGAAACCACGCGTTTACCACGTCTGGATCTTCGCATTGGGCCCTCTGATAGTCGATTCGACGTCGAAAACGCGTAGTAAGCTCGGGATAACGCTTAACAAAGTTCTCTGCCCATCGTGGTCCAACTCGCGACGCGTTCGCGATCCGTACGAAGGCGATCGGCCATTTCTCGAACGTCTTCAAGACGGGGCTGAAATCCTCGCAAATCTAGGTCGAGTATCCGATTAAGCGGCACCCTCTCTTCTAGGTCGGTCAACTTTCTTAAGTTGGCGGAGATATCGCGTCGTGAGTCTTGCCCGGCGCGTCGGCAACGAAGGGTTGTACGAGGACATTGTAAGTTGTAGCTGCGCAAGGATAATGCGACTTTCAATTGAAGACGTTTCTATCTTCTTTCGTGGAGAAAAGTACTGTGCAATGTAGAAGTAGTAAAATTGGTGGTGGAGGTGGCCACTCGTTATACCAACTACGTTAGTAGGGTGAAACACATTTATTGAATTCTACCACAACCTCCACACCCCACCAACTAGCTAGCTAAGCTATCCAAACAATCCCCCCTAACCAATATATAGTTTAGAAGATACATCCCTCTCCCTCCCCCATAAATTCATGATCCATAAATCCTCATCCCTCCACCATCATCTCAACTCACAAAAAAGCGAGAAATTTAAGCACCGTTGCCGTTGTAGGCAATGAGGTTGACGCTTCCCTTGGGGTCCTTGACGGAGCCCTGGATACCGATGGACGCGATCTTGGAAGCGACGGCGGCTGGGGAGCTAAGTCCACCAAGGCCGATGAGGTAGGCGGCAAGACCGGCGACATGGGGGGTGGCCATGGAGGTTCCGGAGATGGTGTTGGAGGCGGACTTGCTGCCGATCCATGCGGACTTCACGTCAACACCTGGGGCAAAGACATCAAGGACGGAGCCGTAGTTGGAGAAGTCAGCGCGGGTGTCGGTGCTATCGACGGCACCGACGGTGATGGCATTCTTGGCAGAGGCGGGCGAGTAGTTGGAGGCATCGGCACCGTCGTTACCGGCAGCGACGACGACGGTGACGCCATTGGAGATGGTGGATTCGACAGCAGAGTTGAGGGCAGCGGAGTAGGAGCCGCCGAGCGACATGGAGAGGACAGACTTGCCATCCTTGCCGTTCTGGCCAACAAAATTGATGCCGGCAATGACGCCAGAGTTGGAGCCGGATCCATCACCGTCGAGGACCTTGACGGCGACTAGGTTCGCCTTGCTGGCAACACCGTAAGTGGCGCCAGCGATGGTGCCGGCACAGTGAGTGCCGTGTCCGTTCTCATCAGTGTCCGGGGAGCCCGAAATGTAGTTTGCGCCCCATTTGGCACGGCCCTCGAACTCCTGTGGTAGGTGTCAGTTGGAATTTTCAATGCGGGTAAGCGTGAAGGGGGACTCACCGAGTGCTCAATGTAGATGCCGCTGTCAACAACGTAGACGGTTGATCCCGAGCCAGCGGAGCTGTCGTAGACGTAGCTGTTAGAGCCAGTCGCCTTGTGGGAGATGCGGCCGAGGCCCCATGTAGCACCAGAGCGGGTCTCGAGAGCATTAGCTTGGACCTTTCCGTCCCTTTCAATCCACGCGACCTGATGCTCGTTAGTGATGTGCAGAACGTGGGGTTTGGAACTGGGTGTCGTCACTTACCAGAGGCGACGCGGCGATCTCACCGATGCTACCAGTGTCGGTCTCGATCTGGTAGCCCTTGAAGCCAGTGATGTTGTACTTGTGGCCAACACCCTTGTGGGCAGGTCTGCGCTTGCTCAGGATGTGGCTGACGGAGGCAAACTCGGACTCAATATCGGCATCGTTGACGCCCTTGTTGAAGACAACTATGTAGCTGTCTAGGATGATATCCTGGGCTCCAGGGCTGCGGATCTTGGCGTGCTGTGCCTCCTCAGGAGCAGCGGCGATGAGAGGCAGGAAGCAGGCCGCGAGGGCAATGAGACTCTGGGAGAACTTCATGATGTTCGGTGGAGGACAGGTGATGTGACGAAGAGATGTGGATGAGGATGATGGTAAGACTGGAGGCGGGATATCCGCTGAGCTTTATAGAAGTTTCGCCAGGAACAGGCCACGACCCGATCTTGCGAGATTGGGCTCACGGGAGCTAAGGACGGTGAACCATTAGGGGAGGCAAAGTGACAACTCCGTATTCGGATGTAGTTCCGTGATGGACGTGATGTGCGTATTGTGATGGCGACATGCCCTGAGGGTCAGTCATGTCGATCTGGCGGCGTGGTCGATCTTGGCCAGAGGCCGGCAGCGGAGGATATGAAGAGCGGGCTTCTTGATTGGGAAGTTGATTTGGTTAGATAGCTAGAGGGCAGATGAGAGGGGGGAGGTGGAGTGTGAGGGTTGCTGAGGATGGTGAGGCTGCTGAGGGTGCTGAGGGTGGTCTGCCAACGTCTCGTGGCAGGGGTCACGCACTGCCGAGCTCCGGCATGCCCGTGTCTCCATAATCCCCATGATATCATCCGAGACATGATACCGAGAGTGGAAGGCCAGAAGAACAGAATGTTTTCGTCTTCTGGGACGGGGGCGTGGCCAAGGAGGGACGACAGCGGCGAAAGGGAGGGTGAGGCTCGTGGGGGGAGATCGGTGATAGGGTAGGCAGGTACGTATGTGTGATATGAAGGAGGGTATTGGAGTGGCTCGAAGGGGTTGGAGGGGGGTGATTGAGGGGTTGGTCAGGTCGGTCAGCGGCAGTTGGCAGCAGCGGGTGGCCAGCGGGACTGTAGCGGCGTGGGATGCCGACGACAGGCAAGGGTGACCATGATGGTTTCGGCGAGATACACCAGGGCACGGCGGTATATCAGATAGTAGGATGGGATGAGACAGGGACGAAAGGAAGGGCAGAGATGCGTGGAAGCGAAGAAGCGAAGAGGTGAAGAAGAGAAGCACATGCATGGTGCACACCTGGCCGTCGTGTGCGTGGGTGAGACATGGACAACTGAGACTGTCAACATCAGACCAATGCGAGCTGGCGATGAGACAAATGCGAGCCGGCGATGAGACAAAACAACGTGCTCGCGGTGGGCTCTGCCTCGTAATGCGGATCTTGACACTGACGTTGGTGATCTGGTGCGAAGTTGGGAATGATACGAGAGATGGAGATGCACAGGTTCATGTTTCACGTGATTATCCAATCTTCCCCCATCCCCATCCCATCTCCATATCTCTCCCCAACCATATCCCACGATCTAATCTCATCGCACCGGAATTACCCCTCGCCGCTATGACCACGCGATTACCTCAGATCGGGTTTTTCTCCACCCACCACCGCCACCCACCCGTCTCCCCCACTAACCCAAACTCCTACTAGCCCCCCTCAACTTCCCCAGATTTGCCCTCTAATCTCTGGTGACAAAACTCTTCCCTTCCCGCTCCATCATGCTTTGGTGCAATTGGCTCCTCCCTCCCACGCCTTCCCCTCAAACAACCTCCTCCTCCCCCCTCCCCCCTCCCTCCTCCTCTCTCCTCCTCTCTCCTCCTCTCTCCTCCTCTCTCCTCCGCTTCCCCCTTACTACCCCTGACCCTCCGATCGCCGCTGACAGCGGAGAGTCTGCTCACACGACTTAAACCACCATCCGACGCTGCCCACCACCGATCGCGGATCTCCTCCTGCCTCCAGAGGGCGTGTATTGAGTCCTCCCTTCCATCTCCGAATTCCCTGCTCGTCACACCCCTCATCGCTCGAATCACAGCCGCTGTGACCTCTACACCCCTTCGTCCACTCTGGCACCATCACGATGCATGATGGTCCCGAATCCATCGCCGAGGTGACCTCCACCTCGCACCACAAGGCCTCCACGGACATCAAGACCAGCCCGTCCATACACTTGGGGGATGATGAGAAGCATGAACTGCAGGAGCAGGTTTCGGCGCCGAAGCTGCAGAGGAGGCTGAAGGCGAGGCATCTGCAGATGATTGCTATTGGTATGTTCATGATTTTGCGATACATAGCCGCTCTTTCCCGAGGAGTGTAGTACCCATTGCTCCTTCCTCGCACACTCGTTCTTAACAGGGAATGACATATCCATTGCTCCTTACTCCTCATCACCGGTCAACCCTATGCCTATTGCTCCTTCCTCCCCTTTCTTGAAGAATGCCATGTCCATTGCTCCTTACTCATATTTCTTGATCAAGGCTAATACTGAACAGGAGGAACAATTGGAACAGGCCTCTTTATTGGTAGCGGTGGAGCCATCGCAAAGTCAGGACCAGCAGGCGCACTCATCGCATACATCTTCGTCGGCACGGTTGTGTACAGCGTCATGATGTCACTCGGCGAGCTAGCCACACACATCCCCATCTCCGGTGCTTTCACGGCATATGCCACTCGCTTCGTAGACCCGAGCATCGGTTTCGCCATGGGCTGGATCTACTTCTTCTCGTGGGCTATCACGTTCGCGCTGGAGCTGAACGTGACGGGACTCATCATCCAGTACTGGGACCCCTCCCTCTCGATCGGTATATTCATCGCCGTCTTCTGGGTCTTCATCGTTGCCTGTAACATGATGCCCGTCAGTTTCTACGGCGAGTTCGAGTTCTGGTTCTCCATGGTCAAGGTCATCACCGTCATCGGCTTCCTCATCTTCGGCATCTGCATCGATGCCGGCGCCGGCAAGGAGGGCTACCTCGGCTTCAGGTACTGGAAAGACCCCGGCGCTTTCGCCTCGTACATCCTCCCAGAGACGAACCCCGTATCCAAGTTCGTCGGCTTCTGGGCCGTGCTCGTGCAAGCCGGTTTCTCATACCAGGGCACGGAACTCGTGGGTATCGCAGCCGGCGAGACCGAGAACCCACGCAAGAACGTGCCGTCCGCGATCCGCAAGACCTTCTGGCGTATCCTCTTCTTCTTCGTCTTCACTGTCTTCTTCATCGGCCTGCTGGTGCCCTACACCAATGAGCGCCTGATGTCCTCCGCATCCGACGCCACCGCCTCGCCCTTCGTCATTGCTGCCGATCTAGCCGGCGTCAAGGTCCTCCCAGGCATCATCAACGCCGTCCTCCTCTTCGTCGTCCTCTCCGCCGCAAACTCCAACGTCTACTCCGGCTCGCGTATCCTCGTCGGGCTCGCGCACGACGGCTCGGCCCCGAAATTTTTCACCCGTGCCTCCGCCCGCGGCGTCCCCTACTACGCCGTCATCTTCACCTCCGTATTCGGCTTCCTTGCCTTCCTCAACCTCTCCTCGGGCGCATCGACCGTCTTCGGGTGGCTCCTCAACATCAGCGCCGTCGCGGGTTTCATCACGTGGGCCAGCATCGGCTTGTCACACATCTGCTTCATGCGCGCGCTGAAGGCGCAGGGCGTGTCGCGCGACACGCTCCCGTACCGCGCGCCGTGGCAGCCGTGGTACGCGTGGTACGGTCTGTTCTTCAACGTGCTGATCTGCATCACGCAGGGCTTCACGGCGTTTATGCCATGGGATGTGACGCAGTTCTTCGTGGCGTATGTGAGCTTGATTCTCTTCGCGGTGCTGTTTGCGGGCCACAAGATTATCACGAGGTCCAAGTGGGTTAGGTCTGCTGAGGCGGATATTCTGACGGGCAGCTTGGCGTGCGAGGATGAGGAGTGGGAGAGTATTGCGCCGACGACAATGTGGGGGAAGTTTTGGGAGTGGGTTGTGTAAGTGGGTTGCGTGCTGTGGTACGCTGTGACTGTGGGTGTGTTGTGGTGGTGGTTGGGATGAGGTGAAGGTAATGCATTTTTGATGTCGAGAGACTTTAACAGCGCCCGGGCAAACGGACAAATGGCATTGGGAACGGTATATGGAACGGTTACATGGTATGGTGCATGGGTATGGACATGGGCATGGGACAGGAAACGGGACGGGGGGCAATATTTGTGACGTCGAGAGACTTTCCAGCACTGATGTCGAGAGACTTTCGTTTATCCCTTGCATATAGCGTTTGTAGTCATGTGGAGAGGCTTCTTGGGATGGGGATTAGGGGGTTTGATGTCGAGAGGCTTTTCTGCGGTTGGGTGGGTGATGGGGTGGGGTGGGGTGGGTATATATATGATGGATAGATAGATGATGGTGTGCGATCTAGAGCGATTTTCGAGTTGTTTTTTTTTATACTCGGTGTTCCACCCACCCGCTTCGCTCGTAGGTGGCGACAGCAAGATGTGCGACACATAAAACGAAGAAAAAGACGCCTTATATAGCAACTATATAACTATATAATTAAAACATAAAATCAATAGAGCTACTATCACTATCGCTACTGCCACTATCGCTACTAATATCACTTGATCCTTACTATACCGTAAAATTATCACTTTTGATTTCAACCCTTCCTTCTTCCGCTCTGCTACCCGCTTCCTCTCAACCTTACGCTTCAATTTAGATTTTACGTGCTTGCGCTTGTAGCTGCTTTACTACTTGGTCTGATTCCCTTGCTGCTCTTGCGTCTGCTTTTGCTTGCAACTTTGCTTCCTTCTCTTCCCGCATTTTCCGTGCATCTGATGCATATAACTGCCCTCCTTTCTGTAGTGATTTCCATGCCCTTGCCTTTGCTGCCTTCTGCTCTACTGCACGTAAAGTCATAATATCTAGCTCAGTCATATAGAGCTCTGCCCGGTGTAGAACAACTGTAGTTCCACGTGCAAATGATTGAAACCCTTCTCTTGAAGGCGATGAGAAAGCTTCCTCTGCTCTCTTCTGCCAATGTTCAACCGCTTGCACACTTTGCATAGTTGTTTTCGGTGTTGAGATAATATTATATGAAGCAAATGGCTCATAATCAGGTGTTTGATTCCGAGTCCCTTGTATCTTGTCAATTACAAGTGGAGGATTATATGGATATAGTCCTGCATTTCTCCAACTAGATTGAATTGTACGGACAGTTAGAGATTGCCGTCGGATTTGCGGGAGGTCTGAAAGGAACGTACGTAGCTTATACTCATAGTCGTAGCTACGTACTGCTTGATTAAGTGCCTTTTGACGAAAGTGTTTGCACTGCTTAAAAACCGCTACATCAAGAGGTTGTAATAGATGTGTTGTTTGAGTAGGAAGGCAGCAAATAACAATGTTATGCTCTTCTGCTAATGTAAGAAAGCGCTCTGTTTTATGAGAGTCATGGCCGTCAAGTAATAAGAGGCGAGTATCATCTGGTGCCATATGTTCTGCAGAGAGTTGGATAAAATGCATAAGGTATTGGATTGCAATGTCGTCGTTTGAATACCCGCTCTCATTTACAATAATGAGAGCATTTGACTCAAGGTCATCATTGTACCATGAATCCATATGAAGTTTGCCAGGGATAATGATAGCTTCTGCAAGTGCAGCACCACTGGCATTTACTGCCTCAATTACAGTAACAGAGAGCCGATTCTCAGGATTATCAACAGTCCACTGCTTTACACCGATTGGTACAATAACAGCTGTAGACTTATAACACCCAATCATATAGCCTGTCTCATCAATATTCCATAAATTATATGGCTTAATGTTATGTTTTGTAATAAGGGCGTTATATGTGAGAAAGAATTCCTCAAACACCTCTTTCTTTTGTGTCGTGCCAAAGGGATATCCATGGATAACATGGATAACATAATATCCATGATATCCAATGTTATCCATCACGCATAACATTGGATATCATGGATATTATGTACTAGTCGGAGGAAGGAGGGGGAGGGGGAGGGGGAGGGGGAGGGGGAGGGCACCTTTGGTGCAGAATATGGGGAGTGAGAAGGGGGGGGAGGGGGTTTGTGTCTGAGGGGGCTCAGACCCGACTCTTCGCGTGGGGTCGAGGGGGCTCAGACCTGACTCTTCGCATGGGGTCGCTTCGACCCTTCGTCTCTCATGGTGGTAGCCGCTTGTTGCGACGCCGGTGAGACGTTTGGGAAGGGTGGCTCCCGCAAGGGTTACGGTACGGTGGTGAGTGCGCCCTGGATCAGAGGGTAGTTAGAGTCGTAGATAGCAACGACTCTGTTTCTTCCGCTTTGTCGTCCCTCCCGTGATCGTAGTTTTGTTCCTCGCCCGCCTTCCATGCCGAAACCCATCCGAGTAGTTCTTGAGGTGGACCTGGTAAATCTGGGTATTCCGTATGAAACTCTCTAAGTTTATGGGGAGAGTTCATGAAGTTCGATGCTGGGTACGACTCTGGGTCCGGATCGTATCCTACCCAACTAACCCGGTATTGTAGTTGCGTCCGGTGGAGCCTTACGGCAAGGATCTTTTCCACTTCCCATTCCTCTACACCATCTATCAATTCGCTGCTAGGCTCCGGCGGATCCTGACCAGGTAGGGGGTTGTTCGGATCCTTCATGAGGACGTCTGGTGAGAACACATCGTGTATTTGAGAACCGGTAGGTAATTCCAATCGAAATGCGTGCCCAATCCGTTCCAACACCGTATATGGTCCGACCCATTGTTGGCCCAACTTGCGGCTAGGACGAGAGTTTTTCAAATTTTTGGTCGATAGGTACACTCTATCTCCTACGTCCCAGTCGATGGCCCTTCGGAGTCGATTCTCGTGCTTAGACATTTCCTCTTGTGCCTTTGCCATGTTTTCCTTTGCATCCATGGTGAGGTGTTGCATAGGATATTCAGGTACGGGTAGTGGGTGTAGGAATCCTTGTTACTTAGTGACGTTGGTGTGAGAAAACCGGCATGTTACGCAGTTTCGTACATACCGCAAACAATCCGCTTCCATCCCGACCCGATGATACTTTAGAGGGAGCAATTGGTAGGATTTCCTACCACTTGGATGTGCTGACGACACTTGATCGTGCGCTTCTCAGATCAGTTTCGTACATAGGTCGGTGTGGCCATTCACACATAGGCGGCCTTTGTACTAGAGGAGCTGGTCGTTCATCGCGAATCCGTCCGGTAGGGGTTGTTTCGCGCGAGTCTCAGTGAACGACTTCCGATTGTCCACACATAGCGCCTCTATTAAATTGAAGGGCACCTGTGCCTTGGGGGTGTCTATCAGGTTAATGGACGCCACGTAGCTCTCTGCTACTTCAGCGCTGATACGGTGGTGTAAGCGGCTTGGGCCTAGCAATACCCTCGCTCTACTGTCGAGTTTGACTTTCTGTTGCGTTACCAGGTCTTGGTCTCTTCGGCTCAGAATATCATCCTTCTGATTATTCTTGCCTACGGTGTACATGATGCAGAAATTGAAGTCGGAGAGTAGCTCCATCCACCGAACCTGTTTCGCTGTGAGAATCTTGGTAGACATGAAATATTCCAACGAATGGTCATCAGTGTAGACGTCAACTCGGTGGCGTACCGAAGCCAACTCGGGCCTCCATTTTCCAAAGGCTTTCACGATTGAGAATAGTTCCTTGTTGTGGATCTCCCAGTTGATCTCATGTCCGGATAGGACGTGACTGTAGAAGCTTACGGGGTACCATCGCTTGTCAGGGTGTTCTTGAGACAGGACACCAGCTACCACTCCATCAGAGGAGTCGGTCTCCAGCTTCGTAGGCAATTCGGGGTTGAAGTGGTGAAGTGCCTGTACCGCTAAAAGTTGTCGTCGCAATTCCTCGAATGCATCCTCACATTCGTCTGTCCACTGGAACGGCTCCGAGGGACTAGTGATGGTGGTGAGGGGCTTTGCTATTTTGCCAAAATTACGAATGAATTGTCTATAGAAGCCACAGAATCCCAGGTAGGACTTCACAACCGTAACAGTGGTCGGTCGGATCCAGTTACGAAGGGGTTCGATTTTGTCAGGGTCAGCTTCAACACTGGAGGTAGTGAGAACATAACCCAAGTATTTTGTCCTGGTGATGTTGAACTCGCATTTGTTCCAATCGGCTTGGAGTCCAGCTTCTCGGAGACGCTGTAGGACCTTATGCACATGCTCTATGTGTTCCGTAGGGTCCTCTGAATAGATTAGGATGTCGTCTAAGTATGCGGTACAGAAGTCGTCTAAGTATTGCGTCAGGACGTCATTCATATACCGCTGATAGGTTGCGGGACCGTTCGTCAGTCCAAATGGCAGCACTTTGCACTTATAGGATCCATAGCGAGTCCGAAAGGTCGTGTACTCTTCCGAGTCGGGGTGCATCCGTATGCAATGGAAGGATTGTCTGATATCTAGCTTCGTGAAGATTTTTGCTTTCCACACCCGTCCTAGTAGTTCGTCGATACGCGGGATGGGGTAGGTATCATTCCGGGTGAGGCCATTTAACTTCCGGTAATCAATGCAAAATCTTAATTCGCCATCCGCTTTCTTTACGAGTAGGATAGGGGACGCAAAGGGGCTGTTGCTGTTGACGATGAAGCCTTTCTCTAGGTTCTCTAACAGATATTGCTTGGTAGCCTTAAGCTCTTCGGTGCCCTGTCGATATAACGGCGAGAAAGCGTTTGGTAAAGGGGCTTCGAGCTGTATCTTGTGGTCGTATATGCAGTGGGGGGGGATTCAATCTGATTCCAACTTCGAAAAGACATCGGTGTACTTCCGGTGCATATGCGGAAGCTTCTGCTGGATGAGGCGGAGCATTTATTCGTCCTCTACCAACTCCTTTTCATGAATGATCTGATCGATTTCGTAGATGCTAGTCTGAAAAAAACTCGGAGTCGCTTCGCATCATCTCGTGGTGGAAAGCATTTGCACTGATTTCGCATATATGCATGGGCGTAAACCTATGTACTAGGGTTTTCTGCAGTGGGGGAGAAACCTCCTGGTTTCGTAGTGGGTTCGATGGCGTATCAGTGATCTCTTCGTAGTCGGAATTTATCACTTTCATTTCCATCGAGCGTCCGCCTGCGTGGCGTCTGTCTTCGCGGTGGATTGCGGAATCCCAGCGATTCGCATCCGACTGGTATGCAGGATGTTTAATGGACGTTTCGCGTGAGTGATAGGGCAGGGTGATCTCCTTGCTCCAACTAGGAGTCGGCAGGTACTCCTTTGGCCATACTAACCGGCTCTTTGCAGAGTCGAGTAGTATTCGGAAGCGGCTGAAAAGCTTCTTCCCAATTATCACATCTTGTGCTCCGAGATCCAGGAGTACAAAGGGGCAGTTATATATCCGGCGTCCTTCGACTGTTAAGTGTAACCGAATATACTCCGATACGTGGCCTTGGATTTTGCGCTGAAATCCACGTATGGGTACAGAGTAGGGTAGTTTCCGTATGGGGCTCTGAAGCGCTTTCGACAGTCGTATTGCGAAAGGCTTGTTAATGACGAGGTAGCCATTTGCTCCTGTGTCTGCTAGGGACTTCGTTTGCACCCCGAGTCCATTCATACTCAGGGTTGTGTCGACTAAGAACTGGGTGCCTCCCAGGAGTTCTCGCAAGTCTAGTCCTCGCAGGTCACATTTGCGTAGACCTAGGAAGGAGCCTTCTCCTAGGCCTCGTCGTTTTCCTCGAGGGACGCATCTAATTGAAGTTCCACGGCTTCTTTCCATTGTTCTTCAGCCTCGGGGTCGTTACGGTCCCTTTCCCTGATAGTAGCGTTAAGGGGGCATTTGTCCTGGAAATGGCCGGGCTTGCCACACTTGAAACAGTTTCCTGAGGGCGCAGGGACTGCGGTTCTCACACGTTCAGGTATGGCTGACTTGGGGAGGAATGCGGTTCAGGTGAACAGAGCGGATATGGCTGGAGTCGGCTTCGACGCCGACGGCCTTGCAGTATCCGTGGTACGTGTGGACGTCCTTACGAGAGCGGGTAGCGGATTCAATTCGTTGTTCCGGCGCCGTTCCTGATTAAAGGCGGTAAGTTCTCATACCATGGTCTGGTATTCTCCATTCCATTGGTTTTTGATGATCGCGACGCGGCTGCGGAATTGGGGAGTCAACTTGTTCCACATGTACTGAAACCATTCTGACTCGGAGGCTTGTCCAGTGATAGCTGCACTTTGAAAACGAGCCTTGAACTCTGGGAAGGTTTCGCTAGCATGCCCCTTCTCTCCCATTTGCAGGTCGTCGAAGAGGTTCCTGGCCTGTTCCGTCTCGTTGCCTGTGAGGTAGTATGAACCTAGTAGATCCATCATCTCCTCTGCACTGCGGAATCCATGCGTAGCGGACAGGTAATGGGGCTCTAGGTAGGTCTTCGCCAGGCCGGTCTGTCATGACACCCCTTCGATATTTGTGTCACGACCCTTCGATTCACTTTAGTCTCTAGTACTTATTTCACTATGTCATTCACTTCACCTGCTTCGCTCACTTCGCTCACTTCGCTTCACTTGCTGACCTAGATCAGACCAAATGTTGACTACTGGCTTAGGCTCTCTTGTTATTGGCTTGCTGCACTAGGGCTCGCTTAGCTAGGGTTCAGTTAATTAGTGCCTTCGCTTATTTGGCACTAGGAATTTTTACTGTTATATAAGCACTTATTGCTCATGTCTCTTATTGATCTTTAGCTAGCAAATTATATACTACTTGGCCTTCTTGCAATTCCTCCTGCTTCGACTTACTTTGCATTCCCTTACTTCGAGTCAAACCACTTGGCCAACCTGTTAGTCTCACCACTTGACCCCTGTGGTATAAAGTATATGCTTTGGAGCCTGAACTACTATACCTTGTCCTACTGCTTCGAGTATCGAAGTCTTCACATTATACTTCGGATACTTCTGCAGACTTGAAGGTCAGCCTCGGTTCGAACTGTCCTTACACCATTGTAGGAAGGTATGTTCTACCCCATCGCTGAGAGGAAGGATTTTCTCAGAGATGGTTGATTTCTTATAGCGATTCGGGGGGTCCTTGGTGTGCATTCGTGACGACCCTGGAATCGATGGAGAACGAGTGTTCTGAAGAGGTGGCAATTGAACTGTCTCGGGGGTGTTTCGTGTGCGAGGTGTTCGTTGCTCCGTGGCTTCGACTGTGGGTATGGGGGCGTCCACCGGTGGTGTGGACGGGATTCTGGTCTGGGCTGCCGTAAGGATAACTAGTAGATCCTTGACCTCCTGTATCTGTGCTTCGAGGTGGGCCATTCGACTCGGGATGTCTTCGGATGGCACAGCGGTCGTAGCTGAAGCTGTGGATTGTCTGGTAGTCATTCTGGGCAGTTGACCATCGTTGTCTTGGGGTATGTTTGATGTCAGCTTTTTCGACATATTGCCTCGGGTGTGTATCGGTACTGATACGAAAGAGCTTGACTTCCGGTAGCTTGTAGCTATCAACGCTCTTGTCCACAATTTCCTCTGTGCTAGGAGGGGGTTCATAAGGATCTCGTATCCTATTTGGCGCCAACGCGTTGGCGACTTTACCAGCTTGTTCTGAAGAATCAAACCCTGATCCACTGGCTGTCCGTGAGATCTCTGGAATCACGGCTACTTGAAGTCATCAGGTCTCTCCTCCGAAACGTCACTGAGTCGCAGTCGATGGTGTAACGGTAGTTCTCCTGAGTCGTTCCGGTGTGGGATATTATTTAAGTACGGCCGTCCCCGGCAGGCGTGATCTTTTTTGTATAATGTAAGGACACAGGGCACCAGCATATGACAGTGTGAGTCGGAGGCTAAACGGATGCTATCCTATAGGTCTACTATGAAGGATATAAAAAAGATGAAGGGGGAACCCCGTGAGTCATTTCCCTCAAGTACCCGAAACCCCTCCGACTCGGTTAGCCCGCCCAAATGATCACACGTGACACGCAGCTACTCAGAGTCTGCTCCTTAGAGTGAGAGACGAGAAGGCATCCTTACAGCTTGTGTATCTTGGAGCGACCTTGGTGCTTTCCATTCAAGTATAGTTTGGACTTTTGCGGGGTCCATTCTCATGCCGTAGATTCCAATCTACGGCATGAGAATGTCACAGCTTGTTACGGTTGTTGCGGTTGTTACAGTTGTTACGGTTGTTATGGTTGTTAAAGTTGTTACGGTTGTTATGGTTATTATGGTTATTACGGTTGTTATAGGGATTACGGGTGTAGCCTTAGCCACCAAGGTTACAACCACTAAGCAGACAACTGTATGTTATGAGGAATAGCCTCACCTTCCTTCCTTCTTCTTCTTCTTCTCTCTTTAGATTCAATCTAGATTACTTTTCCTGGTCTGGCATCATGACCTCTATGACCATCGTAACATAAGATTGAATCTCATTTCTTCATTAGCTCATCCTGAGCAAGAAACTAGAAACGAGCACAAAACGAATCGAAGGGTCATGACACAAATATCGAAGGAGTGTCATGACACCCTAGAGGCAATCACTACACTTCCCTATATCTGCTAGGGTCTAACACATCGTCTAGGGAAGTTGAAATAGGTGTATGCGCACTTCACACAGCAGGGCAAGGGCTAGCGTGAAGATGTCCTGTAGATTCACGGACCACGCATTAGGTGGCAACCTTCTACCTAAGCACGGTATGCATCTCCTTAGGAACGTTGCTAGAAGATCTAGGGTTGTCTAATTCCTCTAGCCCATCCTCAACAGTAGGCGAACGGTAAGGTCGAACGGGCCCATAGACGTTAGGACAACAAATACCTAGAAGAATGGGCGTAATTGCTACCTTAGAGCCAGGGGAGACTAACATCTAAGCTGCTGTCCTCTTATAAGGGGTTACTATGAGAACGGTGATTGTAGGAACCTTCTTGCGAGGCGCCATAATAGAGTCAGAATGCAGGGATCTATCACTGCTAATAAGCTTCTATCTAGCTAGAAGGAAGGGAACGAATACCATGAAGATTGGAGGGTTGAGCCTTGAAAGCTAGGTGTTATGGCTAATCGTCGGTGTTCGCACTGACCACCTGTAAGGTGGTCGGCGAAGGTATGTAGAATCCAAATTCTCTTCTGTCCTGTCTGTAAATATGTCCTCATCCAAACCACTAAATCTTATAAATCCAGTCTCATCGTCGTCGTCTACCTGTGATCCCGACCACCCTATTGTTGAAACAATTGAATATTGGCTTCTTCTTGAATCTCTGACTCCTGTGCAATTTTTTCAGGATCAGGAATTGGATTAAGTAAATCAGGAGGCACCTCCTGCTTTGCTTTTAACAACTGGGTAACCTGCCGCTTTCTTAAAAGCTCGGCTTTGCGGGCCTCAACACCACGAATAGGAAGCTCCTTTTGACCTTATTCAACGCTATTTGTGCTCTGAATGACTTCCGCTCTTGAGTTTCCTTCTCCTTTTTAGCCTTGTCAGCTATTTTTCCCCAAGCATCTTTAGCTGTTAATGGATCACACGTTGCTTGAACAACATTGTGGCTTTTGACCTTTGCCTTTTGCTGGTTCGCAACCTTTGTAGATAGTAAATCATACTGTAGAACAGCTAACTCTCCTTGAGCAAGGACGTTTTCAGTACTGCGCGCCCAAGAATCCCATTCTCGTGCCGATGGACTTGACAAAAGGTATGGTATCTTTGCCTGCCAATGCTGTAATTTGAGCTCTGAATGTACAAATTTTGTCGGAGTCTGTGGAATTTTCAGTAGGTCTAGAGCCTTTTCAGACAGTGTATATACCTTCATTATTTTCAAGGCTTCTTTAGGGTTTATTGGCCACATTCCAGCTTCACGAAATGCTCCTATAATTGTGCCTTTCTTGAAGTCTCGAAAAAATGAAGCAATATTGTAATCAATATCAAGATTTCGCATTGCATATTGAATTGCCTTCTTGTGCCAGTGTTTGTAAGGCTGAAAAACACCAACATCAAGCGGCTGTGACAGGAGCGGATATGGATGAATATTCATCGCTGTTGCTCGTATGACAAACTCGGGTATTGTATGACTGATATGGCTATCCATAAGAAGGACTTTTAATGGTTTATTAGGCCCAGCATCAAAATGTTTAATGAAATGCTCTAAATAAAGCATTGCCAGTTCACCATTTGTATATCCAGAATCAGAGAGCAATATAAGCTCATCGCTGCTTAGCTTTTCATGATACCAGGACTCCATATGTTGTCGTCCTTGTATAATAATCACTGGTGGAATCACTTGTCCAATTGCACAGATTGACTCGATTATAGTAATAGACCTGCGATTTTCAGCCATTGGAACATACATAAATCTCTGACTCGGCAGCACTTCGCTTTCGCCGACCACCTGTAAGGTCAACGAAGCCTAGGCTGCCATATAGTAGCTTGGCACCTTCTTCTCCCGGCCTTGGTCAAATTCTATGCAATTGCCATACCTACAGGTACTTGTTCAACCTTTACAAGCTACAGAGGCTAGGTATCTTCTTTGCTCCCTGACCTACAAGCCCGTCAAAATAGGCAACAAGTACCTCAGCCTGAAGCATATCCAAGACACCAAGCGTCGGGTTGCTACTTTTCAGCACTTGTCCACCCCACAACACCCTGACGTAGTATTGCTGGTCCTTTTTGCTCTTATACAGCTCAAACACCACTTCACTGCCCATGCCTGGCCATACCATCTTTTCGATCTGCAAGATGCTCAATAAACGACTAACGCTTCCGTCGTGGGCAACGTTGTGGCGATATTTCATGCCACTTCTCGTCTTCTTGTTATCGGTACTCGCCGAGTCAGTTGCATGCATCGCGTCTCGCAAATTTTGCGCTAACTCCGCAATCCAGATGCCGTAACTAGCAGCAGCATACTCAAGCGTGCGTGCCCCGGCATCGCGGTAAAGGTAGCTGTACTCGTACTGCCCTAGACGAAAAACCTTCTCAGCCATCTCCTGTGTAACGCAGAGACATGGGTTGCCGGTCTTGCAAGGCAGCGGCTTTGCATGACAGAGTCGCGCGGAGAGATTGTCAAAGTAGTGGTCAAAGGACATGTGGAAGCTTGAATCCGTAGGCGAAACACCAGAAATGGTGTCGAGATTTGCGTATAGGTCAGAGGCAGCCTTTAGATGAGCAGTCCAGCCTGGGTCGGCGTCATACGATGAGAATTTGTTACTCGCCGCTGAGCAACTGTATGCGGGCTCGAGACTGTCGATGCTCGCAGGCTGGATTAGCAAGGGTAGATCCTGCTCTTTGCTGCCAAACATGCCTGACACAAGCATGCTGGCGACCTGCGAAGTGATGACATTGTTCGTGACGCGGAAACTGACAACATTTGGATCGTATTTCATGGGGAGGAACCCAAGTAGGTCGTGGTAGACGCCGTACAAATCCTTGCCATGCTGCCAGCTGTCGTCAAGCCCTTCGCGGGTGATCTGTGGGAATTGACAAGTTCCGTTGAATCCCCGCGGTGCCAAAGGATTGGATGGCGAGGTGTATACGCTCCAGTAGGTGTTGGCAGACTGATTGGCACCGTGGGCAGGTAAGGGGGCGCCGGAGTAGAAGAGGCCTTCGTCGCCGCAGTACCATGGATAGGACTCGACGGGGAAGGTATTGGAGGCGTAAGGGGTGCGCTTGTGATGTCGGTGAATTACCTCGACATATTCGAGGGCATACGAAGAGTTCACCTTTGGATATTCGGTGCGCCGGACATGCGGCATGTTGCACCAGTTGTACGTTCCTAAGAAACTGTGAGCTACCGAAATTTGAAAATAGGAGGAGGATCACAGTACCATATGGTGTCCCCTCTGGTAGAGTGGAAGAATTGAAAACGAAGCCATAGATTCCTGTACCATTGATCGCTGAACTGAGGCTGTTGATATTCGAGGAAATTGGCTCATGCCAGCTTAGATCCACTGATATAACCATATTTGCAGCATGAGTGTCAGATGGGCTTGAGGTGATGGAGAAACTGCCTGTTAATTCGAAGAATCATGTTAATACATAGTAGCCTACCAATATCATGGCAAGAAGCCAGATATACGGATTACGTAGAGGGGTAATTCCATTCATGAAGACATTAAGATTAAATCCACGTGCCACGAGGCCGTCGGTGAGTGGTTCAAACATTGTGATAACAAGCGGCGATAGATGTCGACTTAAAAGTAGCGATGCACGGGCCACAACAGAAACGTAACGCCAAGAAAAGCGATCATCGGTCCAACTTCAAAGCTTCCCGAAATCTCAAGAATCCTCACCAAAGACCCCAATCCCACTACAAACCCAATCCTCCCAAACCGCAAAGATGGGCTGGTTCTGGGGCGCCACCGCAGACGACAAGAATTCCTCCGCCGACCCCCTCCGCAACCTCGACCCCAGTCTGCAAGCATTCCTCAAAAAAGAATCCCCCGTCCAATACTCGCCCACCACACCAACTCCAACACAACCCCAAGCGCAGCAACAACCCACCCAACCCACTGAAACCACCTCCTCCCCCCTCCCCCCGCCGACCCCACCGCACCTCCCACCCTCTTCAAAGACAACCGCTACGCCCACCTCTGGAAAACCTACACCCCCCAATCCGCCATCGAAGCGGCCTCGAAATCCGACTCCGAGAAGATCGCCGACGTCCTCGAGGGCTACAAGTACCGCAAAGCCGAGATCGGGCGCGCGGCGCTGGAGAACTGCGCGCTGGAGCAGTGGGAGGTGAATGAGTGTTTCTCGAATGGCGGGGTCAAGGCGCGTCTCACGATGTGTCGGACGGAGAATAAGAGTCTGGAGCGCTGCGTGGAGATGCAGCAGAAGTTCCTGAAGGCGCTGGGGTACCTGAGTACGTTTGATAGGGGGAAAGATGTGGATGAGAAGATCCAGATGCATGCTGATACGCTGTATCACCGTATGTTGGCCCAGGAGAAGGCGGTGCAGGAGGCGGAGAAGGAGGGGAAGGAGATGCCGAAGTTCGCGCCGCTGTTGGGGAAGGGTGGGAGTTCGGTTACTGCGGTAACTGCTGCAGAGGCGGCGGCGGCGAAGGAGCAGGCGCCGGAGATACCGAAGACGAGCCCGTTGGCGAAATTACCGCTTGATATCCAGGCGCAGATCAAGGAGAAGCTCGAGGGCTTGACGGGGATCGAGCGCGAGTTGCAGGAGAAGGCGTTGGCGGCGGAAGTGTCAGCTGGGCAGGAGGTGAAGGCGAATTTGAAGGATATTTATAAAGATTCGAACGCGGAGAGGCAGAAGAGGGTGGAGGAGGGGAATGAGACCATTGTGGATCGGGTTTCGTCGATTTTGGGGGGTTGGAAGTAGGGGGTGGGATAGCTGTATGATAGGCTGGTGGATGGGAAGGCGCGATGCTCTGTATGATTGGGATGGGATGTGGTGTACGAAAAGGGGAGTTGGATCTGAGCGCTGCTATTTATGTGTACAAATAAGGAAAATATACACCCAACATTCTCCCTCGTGCCCAATCCCGACATGCCGTGTGAAAGCTACGAGTATCCTGCGCCTCGCCATATAGATTCACACTCATTCATTGCCAAACGTAGCCTCAACAGAAACAGAGATCTCGAATAAACAATGATACAGACAATGCTCTATTAAACTTAAACAATAGCCTGCCACCCCTCACAACAATCAAGCCTCCCACCCGCCTCCTTTTGCATTTCAAACCTAACCCCCCCATCACTCCCCCGTCCCCAACTAAAGCAAAGCCCTAATAGTCACCCCCCCTTCCCAGGCATCCCCCCCCTCCAACTTCGTCCACCCCGCCACCTGCCCCGCCTCCACACACAGCATCTCCTTCCACCCATCCTTGGGCGCGAAATCCTTGATCCCCTTCGCCTTCTCCTCCCACGGGTTCCAGACAACCACGTTCTCGAAGTTCTCGCGCACGACCTCGAAGGCTGGGGTGCCGTTCGCGGAGACCATGAGCGCGGTCGAGACGGAGGGGGGGGTGTAGACGCGGTCCGTCTCGCCGGTGATGGAGAGGGTGGCGGGGGAGGTTGGGGCGGTGGCGGCGGAGGCGGTGACTTTGTCGTGGTATGGCGCGCCTGCTAGGCCCTCAACTGTTGTGGTCGTGATATCCTGCATTCATTAGTTTCCTTCCTCACTCACACCCTCCAAAATCACAAAGGAACAGGAGAAACACCAACCTTAACTCTCAAATAAGTATGCATCAACACCTGAAACTCCCACGCCTCTCCCCCATCATTCCTAACCAACATACTCGTCCGCAACCCCCCCCTCGTCAGCGCAACCGAGTAAATTAGCCCGAACTCCCCCTTCCACGCCTCCCGTGCCTCAGTACTCAGGTTCTCGGGCCCGAGCCCGAAATCGAGCTTCACCCCACCGTCGCCGCCCTTGCCGTCGGATTCGGTGGTGGACTTGCCGAGGAAATCCCAGCGGGAGGTGCGCGCGAAGCCGTGTTGGGGGAGGGCGGAGGTGGCGGGGTGGTCGGTGGGTTTGCCGAAGACCTGGGGGGGGGGGGAGGTGTTAGCTTCGATTCTCTCATCTATCTTGTCTGGTTCCCACTGATCGATAGGCCGGACGATCTGATCTCCCAGACATTGCGCGGGGTATAGACTTGGGTATACGCACAGGAAACACCAAGGGCACCCCCCCCCTCACCGCCGACCCCCCACTCAAATCCGCACCCTCACTAACCCACAGCTTCTCCTTGCCCTTATCCTTCCAGCTCACCACCGTCGCGCCGTACAGCAGCACCTCGACGCTCTCGCCCGTCGGCAGCGTGGCCGTCACGCGGCCGTTGTCGTGGGTGATTGTTGCGCTGGCGGAGGGCTGCGCGGGGGTGGCGGAGAGGGAGAGGTTGTTGGGCTTGGGGCGGGTGGAGGGCATGATTGTTGTGGTTGTGGTGTTGGGTTGGAGATGGATATGAGGGGTTGATTGAGTTGGGTCGGGTGAGTTGTGGTGTGTCGAATCGAGGGCGAATCGCAAGCCTATCTGTCTACTACCACGTTGAATAATGTGTATGTAGTATCGCAAGCAAGAATCTCGATCCTAATCGTCGTCAAAGCAGACCTCAAAGATGATGTCAAAGTTGTTGGGTGAGTGATGAACCGCCGCGGTGTTGTTATAGCGGGGCATGGCCGCCAACCCAACCCACCTGACTGACCACAGCCGCGACTGACAGCCAACCATCCGTGCATACTCTGAAACGGGAAACATGGAAATGGCAATGGAAGGGTAGGACGGGGTGTTTGATCTGCTGTGCGGTGTCGCAGTGATGGGGGGGGATTATGCCTTTGTGGTGGTGGAACTTGGGGTTTGTGATGGGCAGGGCTGAGATTTGAATAGTCATAACTTCTGTACAATTCAATTCGAGATAAACCACATCTCCAATTCCACCAATCCCTATCATACAACCGTACTCCATGTAGAAAAACGCCTACACAGTTATCATATCCCCTCATCGAAAACAAATTTCCCCCTTTCATCCGCGCTATGCTCGCTATGCTTATGTACTGTACGTATGGGTATGTCCTCCCCTCTCAGTCCAGCCGCTCGACCCAATGACCGAGTATTTTTATATCCTTATCCTTCCCAATCCCTTCGCTGAATGCATGACTCCCACAGGATTAGAACACCCTACGCAGCACTCCCCCTCCCCCTCCTCTCAGCCGCATAAAGCTCCGCCTTAAAATCCCACACCATCTCCTCCATCTGCATCGCCTCCCCCCTCGACACCGTCCCAGCCCTCAACCCCTCCATCAGCTCCTTAAACATCGCCACCGCCGTCGCGCCTGTGAGCCCCTTCTTCACCACGCCACCGTATTCCTCAGCCGCTTCAGACTCCGCAGCAGCAGCGTCGACTGGGTGAGGGACAGAAGCAGATTCAGAAGACTTGCGCAACTCCGCCATCCCATCCCAGATCTGCGCCTCGGCCTCGTCGTCGGAAGCTACGCCCTCCCGCTGCGCCTCGGTCACTCCTCCTTCGCCGGCACCGTGCATACTGACATCCTCCTCCACCTCTCCCTTCACATCGGTGCCTACAAACGAGTCCTCCACCACCTCCCCAGATGTGGTGTCGAGATCCAAATGCAAATCCAGATCCACCGACTTCCTCCTCATCACCTGGCTATCCGTCTCCTTATCATCCTCAACCACAGCGCGACTCCTCCTCCTCCGCCGCCCAAGCTCGCTCTCCTCCCACTTCGTAGTAGAGGTCTTCTCGCGGCGCGAGCGGCGGCTGCGGGGCGTGGTATCAACAACTATCGTCTCCGCGTCATCTCTAGCGGCAAGTAAGCTATCCTCTACCTCCTCCTCCTCTTGTTTAACACGCTGTCTCTTCGCGCTCTGCGACCTCATCACCACATCCTCATCATCCTCATCCCCACCGTGTGGTGACTTCCTCCTCCTCGTCACCGTAGCTTTTGGAGGAGTTTCAGGGATGGTACTCGAGATCTCGCGTTTCCTAACACGCGATCTCGTGCGCGCGAGTATACTCCCTTCCTCCTCCTCCTCCTCCTCCTGCTGTAGTACTACTAGTTCCTCAGAAACAGCAGCGCGGGTCAGCTTATCAGAACTACGCATCGAGCGCATCGACCGCGGTGCCTCGACGACGGGAGTAGATTCCTTCTCCGCAGCCGGAGAAGCAAGGCGGCGTTTTCGGGTTTTCCTAGTCTCGGGCTCGGGAGCGGGAGAGGGTTGGGGGGAGGCGGTGTAGGCGCTTTGATCAAACCCGGCGGAGGGAGTGAGGCTGAATCGACTGCGCGTGGTGGGTGGTGCATCTGCCTCTGCGCGGGTCTCATCTTGTCCGACGGGCAGTGAAACGCTCTCATCCGCGACATAGACGGAAGCGCTCGTCCCTCGGCTCACATCCCCATTTGAACCCCTACGATTCCTGCGCCGTCTCTTGCGTCGTCCGCTGCTCTGCGTGCTGGGTAAATCAACTTGCGCCTCAAGCAGGGGCGAGGACTGCGCGTCAACAAAGACCTCGTCTGTCGTCACGTCGTCGCGCTCGCGGATAGCGTCGAGATTAGATAGTGCGTCCGAGAAGGTAGATTCATGCGTAATTTCCTCGCCTTGCTCCGCTGGTTCCACGTCGTGGGGGAGAGGAAGCGCCTGCATCAATACAGACGAACTGTCACTCCCCCCATCCTCCTCTCCACCCACCACCTCCGGCAGCCCAATCGTATGCTGCTCAAGCAACAACGAATCAATCGACCCAAACGACGTAACATTCCAAAAGTCATCACTCGCCGACGGTCCCCCCATCTCATCCCCCTCCCCCTTCGGCGGCGAACTCGGCACATCCCCCTCCTCCTCCTTCCCCAGCACGCCCTCGGTACTGGTCTCCCGTCTCGGCGTAGGGGATGAGGTGATGAAATCATCCTCCCTCTCCGCTACACGACTAATACTCGGCGTCCCCCACGTCGTCCCCTCGGTCACTGGTAGATCAGAGCTAAGCGCTAATCTCTCCCCAGAGCGCCTCGTCTTTATCCTAGGGCTCTTTCGGAGATCAGGGAACATAGCTGCGGCTTCCTCTTGCTGCCTCTCCTTGACCTCGCGCTGGTGATCGGTTAGGAGCTGCGAGTCTTCAGCAGTAGGCGAGGATTCGATGACCGCGAACTGGATCTGCGAATCGTCGTGTCTGAGTCGCGGAGTGGTATCTCTTTTCTTCTTCCCGGCGAGTTTCGACGCACGGGCTGAGAATCGTTTCTTGGACGCGGATTTAGATAGCTCGATGCTGGGATGAGGTGATTTCGCCTTTCTATGGGAAGCAAGGGGCGAGGATTGGAGATAAGGCGTCACCCCCCGACTGGCCGGGCGGCTGGAGCAGCGGAATGACAGATCTTGGCTATCTGAATCGGAGTCGAGGAGTTGGGGACCGCTGGGTGTGGCGGCTTCGTCGTATGTTGATGGGAAGGTTGGCAGTTTGAGATCAGCGACGGGGCGGAGACGTGCTAGTGCCTTTGCGACGTCGGGGGGATAAGAGAGGGTGGTTTGGGTCCCAAAGGTGGTGTTCCAGAGGGTGATAGCGGAATTGGCGATGGGTTTGCGTTTGCTGTTCAGGCCTGCGGATAGTAGGGCTTCTAGCTTGGAGAGCGCAATGGTGCTGTCTACTCCCAAGATCGTAGTTGATGCCTGCGAGCGGATCGCTTCCCAGAGAGACGTAACAGCCTTTGCAGTCGAACTCCTCGACTTCACAGCCCCATTCACATCTTGTATCCAACACGCACATCCACTCCCAATCGCAGCAAACAAATCCAGTGAATTTGCCCCAGGACACCTCTCAATCAAAACAGTAACCCCAGCCAGCAAGGCGTCCGCACCTATCGCGTCTTTGCTACACTCCTCATAGCACTTCTCCAAATACATATTCACAGTGCCATAGAGGTATTTATAAGGATCCGTACTAGCAGGCTTAGGACTGTTCGTCGATGCGCCCCATAACCTCCGTCGCGCCGCCTCAAGCGACTGCGCGTCAAAGGGGTAACACGCATCGCCCACGAGCACCGCACACATCCCCGCAAGGGCGCGCACATCTGTCCGGCCTAGCTGATCGCCCAGGCACCTCGCCAGCGGATCAACAAGGCACAACGCATGACCGCCATCGCCGACCTCTGCCCTGATATAGCTCGACGCAGCGCGGAATAGGGTTTCCAGGTGCGGAATCCCCTCTAACACGACAGTAGTGAGGCCGTACTCGAGGACTCGGACGATGCTGCGCAAGACATCGCCTTCTTGCTGCTTATTCGCGCTAGAGCTAGGTGTGTGGCTGTGTCCATCCTCGGCGGTCTCACTGATAGCTCCGGCGAGAATGTCAGCAAGGACGCACCATACTGTTTCAGCAGGTGAGATATCTGACCCGCGCACTGCTTCGGGGAGACACTGCACGAGATCCTGGCAGAACTCGAAACGTGACGTGCGCGAGGTCCGGGCCTCGTAGAAGGGGTTTAGGGTTGCGCGGACAGCAGCTTTGTAGGTGGTGCTGCATTGGAGGTCTGATGCTGCTTCGACGAGGAGGAGGATGAGGTATTGGAGTGGTGATTTGATGGTTTTGGGGAGGCGGTGGGAGGATGGCGTGGCGACGGCGAGGAAGGCGCTTTGTTCGGTTATGGAGAGCTTTTTCTCGGTGAATGGTAGCATGCCGAGGATACTCACGCTCTCTGTGATGAGGTACACCATTCCATCGAGGTAGGCCGCGGAATCCAAAGCTTCGCGTTGCTTAGCTGGCTGAGGACCCTTCTGCCAGAATCGGCGTAGCATAGTAAAGATCCGAGCTACGCATTCCATCGTCTCATTGGAGACCTTAATCTCCTTCGCCCCCGCAGCAGCGACAGTCATCAAGAAGCTCCTCCACAATTCCGTAGCAGGGCTCTGTGCCCTCCCGAGATCGGCAAAGCGCTGCTCGAAAAGCTGTTCCATAACGTCTAGGACGGGGACGCAGTTCTTGCGCACCCACTTTGAGTCGAGGGATGGGAGCTCGCTGGGCTTCACTAGTTCGGCGGCCATGGCGCGGTCTTGTTTCCATGGTGTGGCGGATGATTGTGTTGAAGGCTCCAGTAGCGAGCGTAGGATCTCAATTGCCTGCTTGACGCCATCCAAGCCCGGTGTACCTTTATCCGCGCCTTGCTCAGCGGTGGTAGTTGCCAGCTTCCTAATCAGCGGAATAACGTACGAGTCCCAGTATAAATTCAGCTGCGCATGTGACGCGGCAGGATTCAAAGTATAATACAGCAAGTTGCAGATACTGCTAATAGTAACCTGAAACATCTCCTTCCCCTGCTTACTACTATTCTTGCGGTTGAGCTGCCCGATAAACGGCTGGTGGAGCATCTTGATGAAGCGGGGGTTGGTCTTCTCGTCCGGCCGGATGGCGAAGACGAGTCTGTTCCAGGCGAAGTTGGCTTCGCGCTTGACTTCGGGGTCGCCGCTGTTGAAGCACTTTTGGAGGGTTTGGAACCACGGGGTCATGAATTCCCAGTGCTCCAATTGGGATGGGCGTGAGCGGAGGAACAGGGTGACCACGCTCCAGATCTGCGGCACGGATGGCACATCCTGCTTAGTTTGGATGGCAGCATTGAGGCGGCCGGCATAATAGTCTCCGTACTTCCCCCCTTTCTCGTGAGGTGCCTGGAACAGCTCCACCACAGCCCGAGATACCTTTAATTGCGTTCCGAACTGTAGCGCAGCATCGAATCCGAATGCTATAACTGGGCTGCGCACTTCTTTAATGCTAACGAGCATATCCTCAAACATATCCTTCAGCCAATCATTATTCGCAACCAGCGCTGGCTTCGCCTGCTTCAAAAGCTTCCTGTATATCCCCAGCCGTCCGAGGACAATGCTCTTCCCCCTAACGTGTTCGGCGATTTCGTGTGTAGCCTTGAGCACTCGCGCCGCTCGCTCGGGCGTCATGATCTTCGGCGAGAAATTCTGCTGTCCAACCACAAACATGAGGTGCTTCGCAACATCCTTCGAAACCTGCGGATCCTCAAACGTCGCAATGGCGTGCTCGAGGACGAAAACCGAAAAGTCGGCCGGCAGCGGCTCCGTCTTCCAAAACAGACTCGCAAGCAATATCAACGCATTATTGATCAAAACCGTATCAGCCGCCCCAGACGGAAGTTGCGCAGTCATATCCCTCTGCACAAACTGCGCCAACAACCCCATCTTATCCCTCAACGCCCTCGGATCCGGCAGATTCCCCGTCGCCTTCAACACCCCCGAAAGCGACATATAAGCGTCCACCCTACTCATCCGATCCCCGCCCGCCAACTGCTTCGCCACCGACTCCAGCATCACCGCTAACCCGGCGTCTGTGATCGGCTCTGTGGATTTGTTGTCAAAGCTCAACGATGTCCGGTTTAGGGGGATAGAGCCATTATACGGTTTCAATATCGACTTTGGGGGTTTCTGGTCGCTCGAGGGCGGTAAGGAACGTAAGATCTGGTTCGAAAGACTCGTACTGCTCAAATTCAACACCCCCTCCTCCTCGCGCTCATCCACAATCGACCACCCAACCTTCTTCAACGAGCGATCCGACGGCGTCGACACGACCGTGGTGATGGTCGACTCAGCAGACGACTTCGGCGATGCGTTAGGCGGCGTCTTGGTCCCTAATCCCATCGACAAAATCCGTCGAAGCAGTCGAGGCCGCGGCTCAGCAGCAGCGACGGGTTCGGAGTCCCGCGGCGCTGTCGGCGGGCGGGGAGGGAGGTTCTCGAGACTTAGACTCCGTTTGGTGCCGGCTTGCAAAACCATGGCTGATAGCTGCTGGGCCGTTTTGAGTGGGTGCCGATGCCGTGATTCATGGAGGGTTAGGAGGCCATGGAGAGTTGTAGTGTGTGTATGTGTGTGAGTTGGGAAGGAGCGTGGGTTAATGTCGTTTTGTGGGTGGTTTGGATTTGGAGGTTTGGAGGTTTGGAGGTATGTTTTCCCCTGTTTGGTGGTGAGGTGGTTGAGGGTTTTCGTGATGCCTGTCAATTTACTTTACTGGACGTCACTTTTTGGCGACGCGTTATGCGCGTCGCGCTGGCTTTAACTTAACCACTTTACGCGCGACTCGGGGTGCGTTTTTTAGGAGCCTTTGATTGTCACGTGTGGTATTTTTTCTTTCTTTTTTTGGAAATATCAAGTTCATGGTATTTACCTACTGTAGCTTCGATATTGTAAGAAAGAAGCTTTCTTATTCTCGGTGTATTTATTCTACTGACATGGCTTTGAACTAAATATGCGCGGGTAGTTTATTCATAAACTGCTATCACTCTCTCCTCTCCCCAACATCCCACAACTCTCTCCGTCTCTGTACCTTCACTCTGTCGGTTCCTCTGTCCCTGGATGTTGGATGTTGGATATCATTCCAGGTAACATTACCCATTACGTGCAACACCTCACAACAGTATCGATCGAAGGGCTAAATACGGAGTACCCTCCCCCTCCCTCCCATCCCCCCCCGGTATCTCCATCCCTCTAGCCCACGCCACTCACAGGGCTACTGTCTCAGCTATCCGGCTCGGGTGGAGTACTAGAGGTGACTGTATACATGTAGCCCGATTCGAACGTAATACGGAGGTGTTGTTCATAAGTTTTGTGAGTGGGTCATGAGATGACCGGGGGTTGGGCATGGGTTGGAGCATGGGTACGCGTAGGCTTGTTTGTACCTTTTTAACGCGTCAAAATTCCTACTATTGTATTTTATATGTAGGAAATTCATACTCTTTCAATAACTACAATGCCTCATCTTACTCGCGATGAGCGGCTTCGTTGCGCACTACTACGCTCCCTAGATTGGGAGTTCCAAAAAATTGCAGCCTATATTGGCTGCACAGAACGGCAGGCTTGGTATGCTTGCCAGGGCCCTCCAACTCCGAAGAAGCGTTCGGGTAGGCCACTTATCCTATCCGATGAGCAAGTTCAAGAGGTTATTGAGTTTATAGCCTCATCTCGCACGAATAGGCGTATGCCATATACAAATATAATACGCATTCTTAATATTCCATGCTCACGGCTTGTCCTAACCCGCGCTCTGTCTGTGAGAGGCTATAATCGACGTAAGTATCCCTCTCTACTTTACTACTATATAGACTAATAATTATTAAGGGATTGCTATGCGGAAGCCTATTATCTCAGAGACAAATTGACAAAAGCGACTTTCATGGGCTATTGAACATAAGGATTGGGTACGGAATGATTGGAATAGGATACTTTGGACTGACGAGACGTGGGTAACGGGAGGCCGCCATACTCGTACATGGGTTACTCGAAAAGCAGGGGAAATGTGGGATGATACATGTGTTGTAGATAGAGTACAACGGAGAAGGTAAGAGACTCCTATTTACTATAGGATTTACTAACAATCCCTAGAGGTTGGATGTTCTGGGGCTGCTTCTCAGGTGGTCTTGGAAAGGGTCCTATACTATTTTGGGAGAAGGAATATGGGAAAATAGGAGCTGAGTCCTATATGGCTCATACTGTCCCTCTAATCCACGGCTGGCTACGCCTATACCCAGGCCTTACATTGATGCAAGATGGAGCTTCAGGTCATAGAGCAGGTGCAACATATGAAGAGTTGAGATCCCGTGGTATTTGCCCTATAGAATGGCCCCCGTATTCACCAGATCTCAACCCAATTGAACGGGTGTGGCATATTATGAAGAATTATCTACAAGATAATCATCCAGAACATATGTCCTACGACCAGCTCCGTGTAGCTGTTAAGGAAGCATGGGAGCAAGTTGGAGAAGCTGAGCTTAATGCTCTCCTTAATAGTATGCCTACACGTATGGCAGCAGTAATTGCTGCAAATGGTATGCACACAGAGTACTAGGCTTATAGTATAGTTTTATATAGGGGTTTAGGTATCTACTCTACTCATTATTCTACAGAATTGATTGCTCTCACACTCAAGTGTTCGTGACGCGTGAGAATCGGTACTTTGGCCAGAATTGCCAAACCAGCCTACGCAGGGGGCCCTAGCCCGACCCACTCACAAAACTTATGAACAACACCTCCGTAGGTGCTGTTGGTGGAGAGGAGGGGAGGGATGGGAGGGGAGGGACGGGAGGGTAGGGAAGGGGGGGAAGGGACGGGAGGGGAGGGACGGGTTGGAAGGGTGGTCGAGTCAAGGATTGGAGATTAAGTTATCATTATGAATTAAGGGCAAAAGTTTTATATACCCTGCATTTGACGTGATAAGTTTTATGGGCAAAAACTCCATCTACCCGGTACAAAGGTGAAAAAACGCCATCTACCCGGCAAGCGCTTATCCCCTTTCGGAACCCGCAACAGGCCAATGAGAGCACGTACTCTCATGTGGCCTTTTCGAAACAATTGAGCTGGCAACACTTGCCAACTCAATTGTACGGTAAGTCGGGGGTTAATTGAGACCCCCGAAGCTCCTTTCCTCCCTCTTGTCATACTGACATTCGTTGCACTCAGTTTGCTATCAAAGTCAAGAGCAAACTTGGAAATCTCCTCCTCAAACCTACAAGTCACTATACATATTTTGGCTTATCACACCAACAACAAGAGCAATACTACTCAACGATTGCTACAACCATCTATGATTCATTACACGTCATCGCTCCTTAGTTACTGGGCCGATATTACCACATAGCATATCTCTACAACCCTCTATGATTCATTACATGACATCACTCATACTACCACATGACATATCTCTACCAACTAGAGGCCTAGGAGCATGAACGATAGCTCTAAAAGCTCCTACGAACCTCTATGATTCATTACATGTCATCGCTCTTTAGTTACCCACAAGATTGGTTAAGTTATGACATAATTTGTCTATGACATAATTTGTCTATGACATAATTTGTCTATGACATAATTTGTCTATAGGGGTACTCTGACCTTGGACCTCCTTTTACTTCCTATAGGCTACGAACCTAAGAGATGGTTCTATGGGATTCTCTTACGTCGACTACAGTTACCAAGCCTGGTAAGTCATGGAAAGTCTTGGAAAATGAGAGAACTACACTCCTTTAGCATAAATAGGATTGCCCTTTCCTTAAGAAAGGGCAAGCAGACAATACAGTAAATCGACTATCACATACTTCCACGTCTTTTCCAACCTTCCAAGCATTCATCTTGTTACTCCTTGTTTCTGAAAAGTCAGTGAGGTGTTAACCTCTGACTTACCCCTGAGTTCCCAGACTCAACATTTGTTGCAACTTGTCTGAACCACTTCACTACATCACACAGCTGATTGCTGCGTTGTGGAATAGTCTAAGCTACGACCCTTTGGCTCTGTTTTCTAAGACAGTGTGTTGTCTTAGTAAATTCATCCCTTCCTTGGGTGGCTAGATTCTCACATCTGGTGCACCCACCATTACACCTCTTCACCCTTCCATCTAGAGCCCCGCTGACCCCTCCTAGGATCTCTCTCTCCCTCGCTCCTCTGACCCCTCGAAACCCCCCTCGGAAGCCCTCGCGCGAGGCACAAACTCCCGCCTCCCCGCCCCCGCCCCCGCATCTGACGATGGCCTCGCTGGCCGAACTCGCTGTCCCTGTCGACGGCAGCGAGTTCCTCGACTTAGACGCTTGGTCCCGCGCCCTAGACGACTGGGCCGTCAAGGAGAAGTTCTCCTGGCGGCTCCAGAGGAGGGACAAAGACCGGGCAACGGCCGTTTGTCCCGAGGAGGGCTGTGCCTGGCGTGTCCGAGCCAGCCCTGACGACGAGCAATGGAAGCTCGTCGTCGTTGAGGGGGCACACACTTGCGTGGGGAGGGGGCAGCAGAAGTTTGCCTCCTCCTCAAAGGCAGAATGGCTGGACGGCGTGGTCTCTCGACACCTACGGGTGTCGAAGAAGACCACGCCAAGGGAGATTGTTGAGCTCCTCCGCGTTCGATTCGCGGAGGGGATTCTCTACGGGAGGGCGCAGCAATCGTTGCTACGCCTTCTCGTAGGGGATATTGGAGCGCAGAGGCATAGCTTTCAGCTATTGCCCTCATATAAGCGCCTCCTGGAAGCATCTGCTCTAGGAGTTCATGTTGATCTCGTTCGAGATCGACACGACCGATTCCAACGGATCTTTGTGTGCCCTGCGGAGAGCAGGGCCACGTTCCAAGCCTCACGCCGGCTTGTTGCAGTGGACGGGACCTTCTTAAAGGCCCGTTTCATCCTTACTCTTCTTGTGGCCGTTGGCATTGATGCTAACGGCCACATTGTGCCACTTGCTTGGGCAGTGGCCGAGTCGGAGAACGCGGACTCTTGGGAGTGGTTTTTGAACCACCTCAAGTGGTCCCTCCCAGAGCTCGTGAGCGAGCCAAGCACCCTTGTCTCTGATAGAGACAAGGGGCTTCTTATTGCGGAGAGAACTCTCTCTCCGCAGGTGGTGATAGCTCATTGCTGTCGTCACCTCTCTGAGAATTTCTCAGAGCGGTTTGGGAGGGGCCTTCTACCCCTCTTCTGGAAGATTGCCCGGGCCACAACTGTGGCCCAATTCGACGGGCTTTTGGAGGAGCTTCGGGCTTTAAAGCCCGAAGCATCAGCATACCTTTATGTGTAACGCTGACTTCTAAACGATAGAAGACACAGAGGTTCTCTTGCGTAAAGGTTTACTTATCAGAGGAGGCAGGGGATCAGACACAAAGGCTTCAAGTAACACGTTACTAGTATATAACAAATACTGTATTGAGTTGAGCACGAAGCTCCTATGTAAGGAAATACTATCTACTTATATAGTGGCGTCGTGCCTAGTGGACTCTTGGGAACTCACTCGAGTCCTCGGAGTCCTGGACTCTTAGGACTCTTCTCATCATCCTGCGAGTCCGTCACGTGCCTAGTGGACTCCTGGGAACTCACTCGAGTCCTCGGAGTCCTGGACTCTTAGGACTCTTCTCATCATCCTGCGAGTCCGTCACGTGATACTTTCAGAACTACTATTCCCCGCTGCCCCTCCAGGTACCAGGGCCGGTCTCATGCGACCTCCCTCCTTCCTGTCCTGTAGTTGGCCAGCCTTCTTGTTCCGTCGTAACATTATGGTGCCGAGCCCGAACGGTGGGCTCTGGCGAAGTTTCGTGGCCGTCGATACGGCCACGATACTTCAAATATTGCAGAGAGCTTTAATAAGCTCATCCGCACAGATCGAGAGCTCCCAATCGTGGAGCTTCTCGATGCGCTCTGGCACCGGGTGATGGCCCAGCGTGCGGAGCGCTCTCTTTTGGCTGTGGAGGCCATTGCTAAAGGGCAATGGCCTCCTCTCCTCACTAGGTTGGTGGAGGAGGGGAGGAACTGGGCCCATGGCAATGGGCTCCAGATATCCTCCCTAACAGAGGCACGGGTAGTCCAGCCAAATGGCAGGATCTACCTCGTTGACCTGACGGCAAGAACTTGTTCTTGCCGTCGATACCAAGAGAATGGCGTGCCTTGTGGGCACGCCATGACTCTTATATTTCGACAAGGGAGTCAATTGACTCCCTTTCTTCCGACAGAGCTGTCTGCCGCGTGCTGGCAGAGGCAGTATGAACTGCCTCTGCCTCCTGTCTCTGTCGAGGGTCTTTCGATAGACCCTGACGCCTTAGGAGGAATCTGTGACCCCCCAGTCACCCGAATCCCCCGAGGCCGTCCCCGAAAAGAGAGGGTTCGGAGGGAAGATGCCCGGCGTCCTCGAGGACGCCAGGAACGACGGGATCATGGAGGACTTCTGCCGCTTGGGGCAGTCGTTGCCGCCGTGCCGGACTTGGTCCGTACACGCTGCGGCACCTGCGGCGAGCCTGGGCACAATGCCAGGACTTGCCGCAGGCCTCACAATTGACCTGTTCTCATATGAGAACAGGTCAGTTTACAGGGGGGGTTACGGGGGGAGTTATGGGGGGTTTACGGCCTGTTCTCATATGAGAACAGGGGGATTTACGGGTGGATTGGGTGGTGGATGGTCACGTGGTAATCGACCGGGTAGATAGAGTTTATTTGGGTTTTTACCGGGTAGATGGAGTTTTTGCCCAAGTTTTATATACCCTACATAATATGAAACCCTTTGCGACCAGTAAAAACCCCCCAATCCCCCCCCCCGTAGTCCCCCGTAGCCCCCTCGCCGTCGCCCCCTCGCTGTCGCTCCTTTCGACGGCCTCATTCGGCCCAGTCGTTAAGGGCTCTCGACCAGGCGTCTAGGTCGAGGTAGAGCTGACCGTTCATAGGAACGGTCAGCTCGCCAAGAGAAGCCATCCTCGTGGGCCTGAGCGAGGGCTTCCGAAGAGTCGTCGAGTGCCTCAGTGAGGGCAGCGGCTAGCGAGTCAGCTGGGACAGCGAGGAGGGCGACGGCGAGGGGGAGCAACGGCGAGGGAGGTAACGCAAGGGAGGGAGGCAACGCGCCGAGCGCGTTGAGTGGTTTCCTGCTTAGTAAGAATCACCATGGTATATAAAACTTATTTATGAACTTACCGGGTATATACAACTTTTGCCCATGAATTAATTCACTAGGAGCCGTGCAGTGCAGTATGGTAGAGGCGGCCGTTTATAGTACGTACTATGCTATATAGAGTGTATCCTCCCGAGTATATCCTCCCTACGGAGAGAACAAAACCATAAATCCTTCCCACGCCCCCAACAGCCTCCCTTTAGCACTCCTCCCTCGTCTCCTTCCAACTCACATCCCTCCCTCCCCTCCCAACCCCAACTAACATCCCTCCCTCCCCTCCCAACCCCAACATCAGGTAACAAACCTCATCATCGCCCTAACAGCCCTCGGATTCGGGCCTGCCCAAACAAAGTCAGCGCAGGCCCTTCAAAAAGACACCACAACAGCACCACAGCACCGCCACCACACCGCCGCCCGCACAAAGCAGCCAGGCAGTTCAGTTCAGCGATACCGTTTCGGAACAACAAGACTCATCCTACCTTTTCGATCCCTCCTCACCGCCGCCACCGGATCCACCACCTCCTCCCCCCTCTCATAAAGCACCAGCTCCCCCTCCTCTCCGCGCCTATAATCCGCGTCCCGGATGTGCTCAACCCTCACAATCCGTCCCTCCCCCTCATACCTAGGATGGCGATGTCGATGCCCCGACCCAAACACCGGGATAGGCGCTAAGGCGAGGCTGGATTCGACGTGCCGCGGCGTGGGACCCATGCTGCGACTCCGATGGTGATGGTGGGGGTGGGGGCGGGGGCTGCCGTAGCGCTCTTGGTAGATGGTGGCGGATGTGGTGGTGACGAGGTCGGTAGAGGGGGTGGGGGGGAAGCGAGAGCGCGGGGGGTCGACTTGGATTATCTCGGGGGTTTGGGAGTAATCGATTGGTGCGGGGGGCGGGGGGGTAGGGACGTGGATGACTTGGTGGCGGACTGGCGGGGGGGAGTAGATTCTTTGTTCTACTACTGCGGGAGGTGCGTAGATGGGAGGAGAATAAAGCGGTCGCTGGACGGGGGGAGGAATGGGGGCGGGGGCGGGGGGTGGGGTGTAGATTGTCTCCGTGTGTGTTTCTTCGACGATTTTGTCGACGTGTTCGGTTTCTGGGAATGATGGTTAGTAGGGACTCGGATGGCTTTATGTTGGTGGAATGGATGGGCAGAGAAGGTGGGTGGGTGGATGGGAGATGGTGAGGTAAGAATTGCGACGTACTTATCTCCCTCCTATATTTCTCACTGAGCTGGAGGACCTCATCAATGTGTTCTCGCCCAAGAGCTTTCTGGATAATGATCGTCGTGTCCTGCTCCGAATTAGCCCACGTCTCTCTCTCGACCCCCCCCAACAAAGGACAGGACAACAGCACACTCACCTCCTCCACAAACGGATACCCCAACTCAATAATAGCCCTCTTACTCACCATCCTCGCCGGCATCCTCGTCTTCCCCCTCTTCGGAAACCGGCTCTTCCCCGTCCTCACCGTGCTCGCCTGCGAGGACTCCGAGCTCGACGTGCTGTTCAAGCTACGACTCCTACTCCGCCGTCTCTCGCGGACTACCTCCCTCTCCCTGACGCGCTCCGGGGGGTATGCCCTATCCTCCTCACCCTCCCTCTCACCGCGTCGCACAGCCAACGGCCCGGCCTCCTCCCTCTGCATGTACCGTGGCATCGTCGGCTGGCGGTCGAATGTATCAAGACTACTCTGCCGTCTCAACATACTCGGCCTCGCGGGCCTGAACGGTCGTCGAGCACGCTCCCGCTCCGGGCTCGGGTCGCGGTAGTACTCCCTCTCCCGCTCCCGCTCCACCTGGCGTTCGACAGTCGTCCTGGTCCTAACGGGAAGGTCTCTTGGGGGGTCATCGCGATAAACCTCGCGCACACGCACGTAGTCATCTTCGTAAGCTGCCCGTGAAGGAGGACCGCGACGCGAGACGAACTCATCGTCGCTGGAGGCGGAGTGGTCGCGCCGGCGGGAGGGACGGCCGGGCCTGCGGTCGCGGTCGCGGTCGCGGTCTCCTCGCTCGGCGTCCCAGCGCAGGTCTGACCGGGACGGTGCGTCGTCGGTGTATGAATCTCTAGGCATTGTTTGGGCGGCCTCGATGTTTTGTCGGGGTGGGGTTATGTTTTCGTGGACAACAAAAGAGAAATTTCTTTCTTCACGATTTCACGAGGGGAAGGTGTTTGTTTGACCCACTCTCGTCAACTACTGTTGGCGAAACTTGACGGGGATGGGGGATTTGACAACTACGTAACCACACATGCACCAGCCACACACACACAAGAGTGCCACACATACTCCGTACTCCGTACAAGAAATCACTCCCTCCCTCCTCTCCTTCCTACCTTCTCCTCCTCCTCCTACCCCCCCCCCGGCGGCCAACTCTCGACTACACTTCACACATACATGGCCTACGAATTGAAGCTCAGCCTCCATCACACCCTGCATCACTCTGCATCGCCCTGTATCATCCGGAGCCATCATCCCAGCCTCGTTCCTCCTCCGACCTGTGCTATATAATCATGGGCGATTGAGTCAACACATTCATTCCATTTTGTGTATACCCTCTCAGAAATGAGATCCTCAAAGAGCGTGTCGGCGAAGGCCCCTCCGCCGCTGCTGACAGGCGCAGGTACGTTGCCCTCTGACGCATCCTACCTTTGACCTACGGGCTAACCAGCTGTCGCAGCAAAACTCGCCGAAGTGAAGCGCCTCCTCGAGAAGCTGACGCTGGACCTGCAGAAGATCTGCATGCTGCCACATCGTGAGCAAGACGTAGAGGTCGACGTGGATTCCACGAGGCTGACGGATACAGAGCGAGACGCGGCCCTCGAGCAGCTGAAGATGTACGGTCGAGATCCGGTGGACGCCGAGCCCATCTTCACCCAAGAGGTACGTTGGCGCAATTGCACTTCTGTCCTACATGCTAATCCCAATGCACCAGGGAATCGAAACACTCACCCGCCACGCCTTCAACAGTCCCTCCTTCACAACGTCCCGCAATGCGCTGCGCTGCCTGGCGAACGCACTCCTCCTCCGCGCCTCGTCGCGAGCCATATTCGTCGACCTACACTACGAGATGAAGCTATGTCAGCGACTCAGCAACGACAACCGCGAAGACGAATTCCTCGTCTCACGCATCATATTCCTCACGACATACGGCGGTAACATAGACCTCGAGAACCTGATCGACAACCACCATCTCGCCGAGAACGTCAACCAGAACATCGCGCGCCACGCCAAGCAGTACGACGAGGTGCAGAAGATCGAGAAGAAGGAGAGCGACCCCTCCTCGGCCTCGTCCATGTCCACCAAGGACAAGGAGAAGAGGGAGAAGAAGGAGAAGAAGGCCAAGGAGAAGGAAAGCAAGAAGAACGCCAAGAACCCCGAATCCACCGAGCCGGACCCGATGGAAGACATGTCCCTGGCCGAAACGCTCAAGCTCCTCTTCAACACCACCCACTTCTGCCGCGAGCGCGCCTCCGCCTTCGTCCCCGCCATCCCCTCCATCATGCGCCTCCTCCTCAAGCGCGCCGTCGCCCCCACCGGCCCCATGGAACCCCCCACCGCCCAACTCATCAGCGCCCTCATCAATCTCCCCCTCGACCTCGCCGAGTCCCACCTCTTCCCCCGCTCCGACCCAAAGATCCACGTCGAGCGCCTCGTCAACCTCCTCGACCTCGCCACGGCTGCCTACCCGGAGCGCGACCTCGAGCAGCAGGTCTCCCCCCTGCTGTCTGTCCTGCGCAAGATTTACGCCGTCGCGCCGCGGCCTGTTAAGGTGCACCTCCGCGTCCTCCTCCCGACGGCAGAGGACCGGCTGAAGCCCCTAGGCGCCACGAATACCCTCTCCTCGCGCATCCTGAAGCTGTCCACCTCCCCCCTCGCCCCGACCGCGCGCGAAGAGCTCTCACACCTCCTCTTCGAGATGAGCGACAAGGACGCCAAGAATTTTGTCCAGAACGTCGGGTACGGCTTCGCCTCGGGCTTTTTATTCCAGAATAACGTGCCTATCCCTGAAAATGCGCTGGATGCGTGGAGTATCAATGATTCGGCGAGTATGGGCGGGAGAAGCAGAGTGGGGGAGAGGAGTAGTAGTTCGAGCGTGAGGACGTTTGGGATGGTGGGCGGGAAGCCGGTGAATCCGATTACGGGGCAGACGCTGGAGAGTGAGGAGCCCTGGGAGGGACCGACGATGACGAGGGAGGAGAAGGAGAGGGAGGCGGAGAGGTTGATGGTTATGTTTGATCGGTTAGTCCCCTTTTTATTTCGTTTTATCCATACCATCTATCCTTGGGGAAGGGGGGGTTGATGGGATATCCATTTTGTGGTTTGTATGAGGAGTGGCGGCTAATCTTAATGGTGAAATAGATTACAAAAGAACGGCATCATCGAGGCCGAGAACCCGATGCGGACGATGCAGCAAGAAGGACGATTTGAAGAGCTGTCAGATGATGATTCGAGCTAGAAGCTCTCGTTGTCCAAGTAGTGTGGGTTTGGGGTTGGTTGAGTTGGGGTTGGGGTTGGATAACGGCGGGGGTATAGGGGGATATCGGGGACAGGGGGATTTTGGGGATATTGGGGCATAGGGAAGCGGGCGGAGGGAAAAGGAAAGATTAATTCGATATTTTAATACCCTTGAATAGAGTATGTTTGGTGTATGGAGTCGGGATGTTCTGTGGTATACATGACTATTGGTTCTCACGTGTGAAAAAAAAGGTGAGAGGTTGGTGTTCATGACATCTCTCATTTACGTTCCGTCACATATAATTCCCCTATTTGGCAGCTTGATTCCGCCTTGATATCCGTGTCCTCATATCCTTCATCACACTCCCCAGCTATCGCAGGGGATCCCCGGCTCATTGCGTCTCCTGCGCCTACTTTGTGTGCATTTACCTCACAACGCCTTCCTCACGCGGTCGTAGACTCGAGGGAAGCCACGGCTCAGCTATCCTCCACCCATCTCAGCCCATTCGTCAACTCGCTTCCAGTACTCAAACAGCAACAAACGCCCGCAGCGCCTTAACAAGATCCCCATCATTCGCCTTCAACAGCTCCGTAGCTTTCGGTTTCGAGAGCTCGAGTTCCTCAATCTAGTCCCCGTTAGTCATTATCCCCTCCCGCCCACTTCCATCCCACCTCCCCTCAAGATTCAACTCACCACAACCTTAACATCCCCCGCCTCAACCTTAACCACCCTCTTCACCTCCTCCTTCTTCCGCCCCACCCCTTCCCCCTCCTTCCCCCGCGCCCCTCCCTCGCCAAGACGATCCATAGCCTTCCTCACCGCCTCAACATCCACATTCTGCTTCCCCCCGCCCCCATTATCGTCGTCGCGCGGCGTATCGAGAGACGAGAGCGCAGCGGCTGCCTTGCGGTCTTCCGCGGACGCGGGGCGGAGTTCGTCGGAGATGTCGCCGGTGGGGGTGGGGCCGGGGGTTAGGGTTGGGGGTTGGGGGTCTGTCATTTTGTGTCGTGGGTGGTGTGCTGTTCGGTGGAATGTGGTGGTTTCGGGGTATTGTGAGTTTTGTGAGACGGCGTGGGTGGTTGTTGTGATTTGGGCAAGGTAAACTAAAAGCGGGAGGTTAAAGTTACGAGTGATGGATGGATTTGTCGTCAGGGATGTGTAGGTGTTGGTGGGGTGGTTGCTTGGCGTGGGCGGTGAGGGTTTTCTGCCCGAGATTTGTGGGAGCTGAGTTGTCGTTGTGTGTTTCACTGCATTGAGTCACCTGTGAACAACAAGAGAGCTGAACTTTGGAATTGATTTTGGGTTTCTTGGATTTCAACTTATAACTTCTTCCATACTATCTTCCTTTCTCTATTACACTATATTTCAGGATATATTCACCTCCAAACACATGCAATTACAAACCGCACAAATGGTCTCCATCCCTCAACCCCCCGCAGCAGCCCAGCCAACGCAAGAAATCAAAGTCGCCGCCGCCAGTGCCACAAACACCGCCATGCCCACCACCACCGCCGCCAGCGGCCCCTCAGCCACCTGGTCCCCCTCCTCCTGGACCGCCAAACCCATCAAGCAAGACGCCATCTACGCCTCCCGCCCCGCCGTCGAGCGCGTCCTCGCCAACCTCTCCCGTCTCCCGCCGCTGGTCACCCCCAACGAGATCGAGAATCTCAAAGCCAAGCTGCGCGACGTCGCACAGGGAAATGCGTTTCTCCTCCAGGGTGGCGATTGCGCGGAGCTGTTCGATTATTGCCAGGATGGCGCGATTGAGAGTAAGATCAAGCTGCTGCTGCAGATGAGTCTGGTGCTTATCTCCGGGTGCAATAAGCCGGTCGTGAGGATTGCGAGGATGGCGGGGCAATATGCGAAGCCGAGGAGTAGTCCGATGGAGATGGTGGGGGGGAAGGAGATTCCGAGCTTTAGGGGGGATATCTTGAATGGGTTTGATGGTGGGGAGAGGGATTTGGATCCGGAGAGGTTGAAGAGGTGAGTTTGAACTGGGCGTGGCGTGGGTGATGTGGATGTGAACTGATGGGATTCTAGTGCATACTTTCATTCTGCCGCGACGCTCAACTTCGTCAGGGCCAGCCTGGCGAGTGGCTTTGCGGATCTGCATCGCCCGCTGGACTGGGGCTTGGGACATGTCCAGGACCCAGAGCTGCAGGCCAAGTACACGGCCATTGTGGACTCAATCACTGGCACTCTCCGCATGATGCGCGCTGTTGGCGTTGGCGCAGAGTCCTCCGCCGGTCTCCAGACCGTCGATCTCTACACCAGCCACGAGGGCCTCCTCCTCAAGTACGAGCAGAGCCTAACCCGCAAGCTCCCCATCCCCAGCAAAACCACCTCCACCGTCCCCGCTCCCGAGGCCGACTCCTCCGCCACCGGAAGCAAGAAAGCCTACTACAACACCTCCGCTCACTTCCTCTGGGTCGGCGACCGCACCCGCCAGATCGACGGCGCGCACATCGAGTACTTCCGCGGCATCGCCAACCCCATCGGCGTCAAGATCGGCCCAACCACCTCAGTCACCGACCTGATGGCCCTCCTGCGCACCCTCAACCCCACCTGCGAGGTCGGCAAAATCACCCTCATCACTCGCTACGGCGCGTCCAAGGTGTCCGAGCTGCTGCCGGCCCACATCCGCGCCGTCGAGTCGAGCGAGTACAAGCGCTGCGTAGTCTGGCAATGCGACCCGATGCACGGGAACACGCGGTCGACGCCGAGCGGGATCAAGACAAGGGTGTTTGGGGATATCTTCTCCGAGCTGCAGAAGACGCTGCAGGTGCATAAGAACGAGGGGAGCTACCTGGGCGGGGTGCACTTGGAGCTCACGGGCGAGGCGGTCACGGAGTGTATGGGCGGGAGTGAGGGGCTGAATGAGGAGGATTTAGGGACCAATTATACGAGTTATTGCGATCCGAGACTGAATGAGAAACAGGCGCTTGAGATGGCGTTTTTGATCGCGGGGCATTATAAGGGGCAGGAGGCGCTTTGAGTGGGGGTGATGAGGTGCATTTAGCTGGGTGGAGGGGTGGACGGCATGGGATGGGGAGACACTTGTGCATGTGGCTGCATGTGGCTGCGGGGTTTGTCTTTTTTTTGGGGAGCAGTGGGAGTTTGCGGCGGCGTCCAAAAACAGGGAAAATGACATATGGCATGGTGTGGAATCTCCGTGGCACTCATTTCTTTGGCTGATGGGTTGTCTGGAAGCCATTGAAGAGGGGGTTATGGACGAGGTGGTGACTAGACTCCCGTAGTTAGATAGATAGGATCTCAATGGATGGATACTCAGGAGCTAGCTGGACTAAGTAGTCGGCTTTTGGTATGACCTTTCCCCAAGGCTGCGTGAGTGTCGTGTCTACACACGAGGCGTTAAATTCACCCAGTCTCACCCCCCCCCCCCTTTTTTTTTTACCCAGAGGAGAACTCCTGAGGCAGCTCTCCCCAACGCAACGCGTCTACAACACAACGCGTCAAATTCAACACAATCTCACTTGATGCACCTAACCTCACAAACGCACGTTTACCAAAACGCGTTCCTGCATTTACCGCCAAACTTCTCCTTTACCGAACCACCTCCATTTACCAAACACTTTCTTTCTTTCTTTACTTCACATCCAACCCGAAGTCTCTGAACACCTTATATTCATAGGCAGCCCTTTTATCTATCTTGTCAACAATCGCGAACCCTCTGGACACTTCGTAACCAGAGGCAACGCAACTCCCTTGTTCTCCTTTCAACCCCAACTCACCTTCGAACCCTCCCCACCTTTCAACCTCAACACACCCTCAACCCTCTTTACCTTTCAACCCCAACACACCCGCGAACACTCCATGGACAAAGACAACTGATCATGAAGAGAGAGCGGGATTCCGACGGGGAGTCCGATGACCAAGGCGGCATTTCCAGATCCCGTACCTCCACAGAGGATTACGGAATGTACAACCCTGGGTACAGCTTTGTTCGTCTACATGTAGTGCAGACCAAGCCCAGCACCAAACGTACACGTGTTGGTCACGGTGACACAACTACTGCCAATGGACCTTTGAAACCCGAGCCCGAGTTTGAGAGATTCAGAGAGCTCAGCCTTAAGGCAGATCCTGATGCGGACCTTTATGGAATTGAACTTGGGGTTGGGCTGTCGAGACACAACAATTTGCCAGATGTTCAAACACTGAGGCAGAACAACTCCAATGCCCCCAGTGTGCAAACTCAAGCCCTCGCCCAGTATCCACGTAAAAACGACAGGCCAGACATTGCTGAGAATGCTTCCCGAGAAGTCGGTAAATTCTTTATTATACTGTGTTGTTTTTCCGTAACTAATTTTGGAGCAGAAGCCCCAATCTTCACCACCATCAAGGAGAAGCTGAACAAGGCGATCCTTAACTTGACTTCGGATGAACATGCCTCCTCTGGAGAACCTTCCGCCATGGGGCAAACATTTTGCACTCTCAGGGCCATGTCCTAAAATGATCAATCCCGCCCTGACAATCTATGGGTTAGAATTGGTCTTCCACTGTCCGAGAGAGATGCCGGGCTTATTGCTAAATTCAAGAGTCCACCTCCGTACCCGGATACGAAAATGAGCAATGCCGTCGTGGACCTCACTGAGATCAACATCACCGAACTCAGTCCTCATCAGTTAGAAACGACAGACCCCGGGTGGGAAAAAGCCGTAGAAGGAGTTGTCGCAAAAGTGGCCAAGAGACTCAAAGTACCTGGTGGTCCAGCCAACGTCGGGTTTCGGCCATTCAATATGACACTCTATGGGCCAGGAGATATGCTCTCAGAGCATCGGGGGTGCGTAACCCACCATCGATGAAACTTTCATTATTTGATTATCTTGCTAACACGTAATGCCCATTAGATCCAAAGGGGGCCAGGGGTGTTTGGCACCTTGGCAATATGCTTGCCATGGAAACATGAGGGCGGAGATTTGATCGTCACGCATGATGATCAGGTCAAGGTCCTCTCCATGGCACCGCAATCTGCCTTTGGCTATCAGTATCTCTTCTGGTTTGACGTATCTACTAAATTGAATGATCGTATTTTCGTTCTGATAGTAACTGTTAATTAGGTACACAGATATGACGTGTGAACTCACGGAAGTGGCTTTGGGGCATCGACTTGTACTTATGTACGAACAGATAGATCTTGACTCCAGAGACAAGGTAAATATACCTGTTTCGCTTGAGAATAAGATGGATCTGTTGGAATCTGTGTTTCTGTTCTGGAAGAACAGTTACGCTGAACTGATCACATCATCCGCAAAGTTCCTGGCTTGCACCCTAGACAACATGTATGACGGACATAGTTTGTCGCATACTGTTCTCGAAGGAGATGACAACCAGAGGGTAAATGTTCTTTCTGAACTGTGCTCAAAGCATGGGTTCTCTCTCTGTCTCGCAAAACTTGCGCTGCGGGTCATAAGGGAAAGCCACGAGGGTCCGGCTGAAGAGTTCCTCGAACTTCAGGACCTCGTAAAGCTAGATGGCACCATAGTGCTTGACATGGTCCCTTGGAGTGCATCTCAAGTTGTGCAGACCAATCTGAGTGATGTTTTCAACACTGAAAACACCTCGAGCTACATCAGCAACGGGGAGGGTTGCGCTACATCAGGTGTATCGCCGATTTGTAAGTTAAAGTTATCTTTGATACTTTTACATTCTAGTAACATATGTGTGAATCAATACTGATTTTTAGGCTGTGGTCCTCATGCCAGTGGAATCCTGCGTTGATTTATATTTCGAATCTGTCAAATCGTCAGTATCAGCAATGAGCGACTGGATACGGAAATTGACTGGGTCCTGTATTGATTCACACGGAAATTAGTGGAGGTTGACTTGAAGAGAGCCTGTCAACTTGTTCTCGAAGACGCAAATCATTGGCGGAACACCACTATCACTGACGCTACCGATTCTCAGAGATCTGTTTCTATGAGGGATTCTCTACTTGGAACGGTCATTCGCGGCGGCATATCCATGGATGACCAAAATCTTTGCAGTGAAGCTCTTTTCATAGTTAGAGCCAAGGTTCCAGTGTCTGCAGTAGTTGACGCTTTGGAGCATTTTGGCTTCTACAAACTGCTGTGCGAGTATGTTCTCTCCAAAATATGAAACTATGAAAATAGCTGACCATGTGTAGTCTCGATGAAACCATTCGTCGTTTTAAGCACATGTACAAAGACTTCAAAACGTTCATTGGAATCTACGATTATTGTGTAGAATGTAAAGATTCCGTGGTGTTGGCGAACACAGTAACTTGGATGAAGCCTCGCGCAGAGCAGACGTTCGTGGAGAGGCAGCTTAGGTTTGCAGCAGATGGTGCAAATACCGCGAAATTTGTTATTATATGTGGCGAAACATACCTCAAGGAAACATAAGATTGCAGCTCTCTGTCAAGCTCCGTGTTAGTCCAATGCTGATCCATACCAACAACAGAGTATTGCCTGCCGTTACCCTTCATATTAAGAATGCTGAACGGTTGAGTCATCCAAAGTCAGCAGCTGTGTTTCGTTTCCTGACAGTTATTACCGACGGCCAGAGGAGAGGCAACATTGGGAATAAAGTTGCTCGACATGTATTCCATTGCATTCTACAGGTTTTCATTCCCCTTATCAAGGTTGCCCCTCTTCAACCTGGACACGAGGGGGGGAAGCGTTTCTCAATGCCTGTTCAGGGATGTGATATTGTGCGACTTATTCACCAATGCGTTTCCCTAGGACTTGAACAGCACATGGGCATGCTTTTTGGCACGCTAGACACGCTGGCGGTGGCACAGTCTGCAGCCACCATCGAGGGATTTTCTCTTCCGCTCCTGAAAGAACTTGACGAGGTGCCTCCAGGACAAATAAATGACCCTATACACATACAGTTTTACATGATGGCACACCAGGTAGCAGCAACGATTCGGAAACAGCTCGCCCTTCATCTTCCGAAGTATCAAGACAAGAGCTGTGAGCCCCAGCATGTGCGCCCTCAGCCTCGATATATAAGTCCGAAAGAATCGCGAGAAGAAGATCCTGGCTGTACATGCAAAGATTGTCTGAAATTCGCTGCTTTCACGGAAGATCCTACGGCTAAGAGCGTGAAGTTCGCTTTCGGGACTGAGAGCCGTATTGCCCATTACAAAACATACCAGTTGCTTCAGATCACCAAGGGGGGCTTTCAACATACATGCACGATCACACCTGCGGAAAACAGTGGTGCGGAGAGCTACAGCATTACCGTTAAAAAGACTAAAACTCAGTTTGCAATGGGTACAAAAAAGGGCGAGGGCAGCCAAAAAACTCAAAGGCTTCAACGCCAAACACTACGGCCTCGGCCCCAAGGTCTAAGCCCATAACCCCGATCACCAAGGCTTCAGCCCCCGAGACCAAGGCCTCACTAAGTAGCAGAATTTTAGATCTTCCCCTGGGGCCTGGAGCAAAGAATCACTATAATCATGTCACGATTTCGCTCTTAGATCTTCTCCTGAGGCCCGGAGCAAAGAATCACTATAATCATGTCAGGATTTCGAGATGCAGGATTTCTGTAACGCTGGATACGGTGCACGTTCTCTGCTACTATGCAGTGGAGGGCTTTATGAATTTTGCTACTCTTTGCCAGTTGGGAATGTGAGCTGATGGCTAATTGTTACTGCGTGGGGGGATGAGACTTTTTCATTGTGGCTGTTTGAGCTTTACACAACGTAACATTAGCTTATGCTCTGTAATAATATCACCAATGAAACACTTGCGACAACACATAGCTCCTTCTAAGGCAATATAAACCCGGTGACTGATTTGGAAGAATCATGTTACAAGATTTAGATGCTTGATGCGTTGCTGTGAGTAGGTTGAGTTCAGTTATTGTACATTGTTCTCCCATTACATTCCATTCCCTCAAATCCAGCCCCAACGCCAGATATATCCGTCCCACTGCCACTTATATATATACAACAAGGTTTCTTCCCCTCACCTTTACTTCTTCCCCATGATCATCTCCTTCACAGATTCCAGAGTTGACTTCTGCTTCTTCTCCTTCCCATCAACCACCGAGCTTGCATCCTCGCTGTCCTTCCCTTCCGCTGCTCTGACCTGCGCTAATATCGGGTTCTTTCCTCCATTAAGCACCTTCAATTGTTATCCTTTTCCAGATCTATCAGACAAACGCTTCGATCTTCTCTCCTTTTCAGCTCTGGTCTCTTTCTCCTCTTTATCTCTCGCCTCCAACTCCTTGATCCACAGATCGTTCTTCTCCTTCGCCTTGCGCTCTGCCACCACCTATCAAATTCCTTGCGCTTCTGGCGGTCGGATTTCCAGTACATTGAGCCAGCAACCATGGCGACGATTGTGAAACCCTGGGCGTAGATACGGGCGCGGAACATCCGGTTCGTGCGTTGTTGGTCGCCGGAGCGTATTGATTTAGAGGCATGGTAAAGTGCCTAACACGTAAGAGCACATCCTATACTGAACGTTAGACAATACATTGGTAGAATGGCTGGACGCATACCCAGAGGCACGAGGGGCTCTTCTTTCAACCGGCGGGTCAGCTTCTGCCATCGGTTCTATTCGTAGAATTCTCTGAGCTATGTCAGTACGGGTTCAATTTAAATACCGGTTAACATACGTGTCTCCGTCAAAGGACGACGGCATGTTGGTGGACGACATGGCTGCGCACTCGGAATTGTGGTGAGAGCGTTCCTCATCGCAGCCTTATGCACTCCAGTTGCTCCTCGGAGATTCTGCGCGGTATTAGGATTAACGTTTTCCCGACTCCAGTTATGGTAGTAGTCACCTATCAGTGACCCCACAATACAAATTCATGGCCGATAAGACTCCAAGCCCAAAAAAGCTCCCTTGCCATGAAAACAACAACTCTAAATTGAGAACAACACCACAAGTAATGACGGCAGAGATGGAGACTCCAAATGGAGTCAGCGGCTCGCCCACCATACCGCGTACTCCTAGCGTTCAAACTTTATCTCTGACAGAATATGCCACCAACCCTTCACCGCCGAGAGAAGGGAGGGAAGAGGGGAAGGAGAAAGTGACGAGTGTAGTGCCATTGGATTTCATATTGCCCACTGGGTATCCCGATGTTGGTCATCACGAAAGGTTTCGTTGAAACAAAGCTAATAAAGAGTAGTATTTACGGTTGATTCTTACTTCGCGAGTTTATGAAGTTGTCAATGAGACGCCGTTGACTCACGCCACCAACTTGAGCAACCGGCTAGAATGCCAGGTTCTACTCAAGAGGGAAGACTTGCAGCCCGTCTTCAGCTTTAAGCTGAGG
>NW_020167529.1:102500-117500 GCF_001641265.1 Pseudogymnoascus destructans
AGGGTTAAACACTTCCATCTTTAACTGGGGAGATAGAATAGCTCCGAAGGCATAGAAGCTTCCAGTACCTGTACAAGATCTTGTATAATACTTGTCAAGCTTTTGAATAGCTTTATCAATAGCTATAAGAAGCTTTTTGATCCATGGGTCTTGTAGTGGCTTTAGCCGAGGGATACACTCCTCAAGCCCTTCAAATAGCTCGTCATATGCTGGTAAAACAAAGCCTAGTCGAGCACCACTTGCTATACCCATGTTTGAGGTCCAGAAGCTAAACTGGCGAGTAACATCAATAAGGTAGGTGATGTGTTTCCACTCTGGGGGACTAATATGAAATATATTAGCTGCAGTAAACTCAGTTGTAAACTTATTCACTGCTTCTTGGAGTAAGACTGCTCGTAGCATCATATGTAGGGTTGAGTCCCATCGCGTTAACACATCTTGGATAAGTCGTAAGGCCTTTGCTCCATCTTTAATACACAGTCTTTGGATTCCCATAAATCTCTCTCTTCGCTGTGAACTTGAATTCACAAAGACAGCTAGCTTCCGAAGCTAGTTTTATATTAGTGGCAATTACTATAAAAATTACTATAAACATACCTTGGCAAGGGTCCATGGAAGGCCCCTCTCTTTACTTAGATCTCTAATCTCGTTGGCTGAATTTTCATCCCAGTCAGTCTGTAGCTCTGAGTTTGTTGGGTTTAATTGGATTGACCCAAGGAGAGCCTTTTGTGCAAGCTTGACAATATGTGCGAAGCATGGTATATGGTGAATGACTCCATCATGGTATCTTATTGGCTCTGATGATAGCTCTTTTACCATGTCGTTAATAACCCCCATCATTGAAGTATTATTACTTGCATTATCAGTTGTAATACAATGAACTCTACCATTGAGGTGATATTGGGATATAACATGCTGGACAATGGTTGCAAGATCTTTCCCTGTATGGGCTCCATCAAGATACTCAAACCCAATTAAAGCCTCACGGTATTCCCATTTATCAGTAATGAATGTTGCCATAATACCCATAAAGGAGTGCCTTGTTCCAGGGCTAGACCAATTGGCAAGAGATAATGCACACCTTGCCCCAGGTACAAGACCATGAAGGGCAATCTGCTGTGCATTACTAACCATAACATCAAGGCGCCGCCGTAAGGTTGTTGGTGAAGGAAGTGGATATTTCTGATTCTGCCATAATGCCATCTCTCTCCAAATAGGATTCTCAACAGATCGGAATGATATGTTAAGAGATACTACAGTCTCAAGAACGTAACTGTAGAATGCTTCCTTTGGGTCGTCTTCTGGTTGTAGCCGCATACTCTAAATAATAGTTAACGTACATGTATAGCGAAAGCGCCAAACAAGCGAAAGCGCCAAAATGATGCGGTGACCAAACCCCCCAACTAAATGTTAAATTCCTCAACAACAAAACATGCCCCATAAAAACGATGAAAGCCAATTAGTGCTAGCTATCCAGGCTATGCAAAGCGACCCAAAGTTACGCCTTCGAGTTGCTGCTAGGATCTATTCTGTGGACCACCGCAAGCTAGGTCGTCGTCTAGAAGGTGTACCTTCACGACGCGATATCCAAGCCAACTCACGGAAATTAACTAACCTAGAGGAGTCCGTCCTTGTTCAGTATATACTCGACCTAGCTGCCAAAGGGTTTCCTCCTCGGCTGTCTGTTGTTGAAGATATGGCAAGTCGACTACTTGCAACACGCGACGCGTCACGCGTTGGGTCGCGTTGGGCTTTAAACTTTGTTAAGCGGCGTGTAGAGCTCCAGACACGCTTTCAGCGCAAATACGACTACCAGAGGGCTAAGTGCGAAGATCCAGAAGTTATTAATGGCTGGTTTGAGCTTGTGCGTAACACAATTGCGAAATATGGTATCGATGAAGCAGATATCTACAACTTTGATGAGACTGGGTTTATGATGGGCGTTATCTCAACTGCTATGGTTGTAACAAGCTCAGACGGGCGGGCAAAAGCAAAGAAGGTACAGCCTGGTAATCGGGAATGGGTTACAGTAATCCAAGGCGTTAGTTCTCAAGGTTGGGCAGTACCACCATTTATCATTGTTGCAGGCAAAAACCACCTTACATCTTGGTATGAGAATAGTGGATTTTCAAGCGATTGGGTGATTTCTGTTACTGAAAATGGCTGGACTACAAACGAGAGAGGCATGGATTGGATTCAGCACTTTGAGAAGCATACAAAGGCCCGGAGTGTTGGTGGTTATCGCTTGTTAGTCCTTGATGGTCATGAGAGCCACCACTCAGATGAGTTTGAGGAGTACTGCAAGGAACACAACATTATTACGCTTTGTATGCCTGCTCACTCTTCTCATCTACTCCAGCCACTTGATGTTGGCTGTTTCGGCCCGTTAAAGCAGGCCTATGGTCGGCAAATTGAAGATATGATGCAGGCTCATATTTCTCATATTACAAAGGATGACTTCTTTCCTGCCTTCCACGCTGCATTTAACACTACAATGACGGAAAGTAACATTCGAGGCGGGTTCCGAGGGGCAGGGCTTCTTCCATTTGACCCTGAGAGAGTGATATCTACACTTGATCTTAAGTTAAGGACACCAACGCCTCCAAGCTCCCGCCCAGGTACTGCTCAACCTTGGGTTTCTCAGACACCAAACAACCCAATTGAAGCTATGTCACAGTCTACATTTATTAAAACTCGGATTTCACGCCATCAAAATAGCTCTCCAACCTCAATCTATGCAGCTGTTGACCAGTTTACAAAGGGTGCATCGCAAATAATGCATCAATTAGCACTGCTAAAGGGAGAGAACCAAAACCTACGACAGGCAAATGAAGTACTAAGCAAGCGCCGGAGAGCTAGGAAAACACAACTACAGCAAGGAGGATCACTTAGTCAACAAGGGGCGCAAGAGCTACAGGATGAGAGGGATGTTGTGCAGCAGGTAGAGCAGGAAATAAGGGCAAGCCGTGGTCGGAAGCCAAGGGAAGAAACCCGTGCCCGTCGCTGTGGCAAGTGTGGTGAGACTGGGCACAATGCGCGCACGTGTCAGATTGTAATAGACACCTCTGAGGAAGAGGACTCCGAGTAGTTTCAATTGATTTCTAATGTTGTGGTAGATTTATCGCAATGTTTGTCGTGAGGGTAGATAATTTTGGCGCTTTCGCTTGTTTGGCGCTTTCGCTATACATGTACGTTAGGTATGTTTATAGTAATAAGTATAGTAATATGTAATATTGCTTACTGGAGAGGATTGCGAGAGGCGGAGCTGGCTCTGATGTAATGTAGAATGGTTTGATGACTTCCTTATACACCCAGCTGATCGAAGGTGAGTGCTCATTGTGCTTGTCCCTGAGCCTTTAATACTTGGGTGGATGAGTATTTTCAAACACCTCTGGCAAACAATTACTGGTTCCCCAGTTGATTTTCGAGCTCCTTGGTCAAAGTGTCTCCATGATAATGAGGTCCGGGTTGTTGACCCCCAGTTGATTTGCTTATCAGTGCTTAAAAACATATTTGGCTGCTCTTTATACCAGGACTGGTAATGCCACCAGTCGTTGAATAGGTCTGCCTTTGAAGGCGTCCACTTTAGCACATTTAGACCTTGGATCTTTTCTAGCCCATCCCATTGGTTGTTAAGTTGTTGGGAGGACTCAATCTCAGGTGTTCTATTACTAGATAAAGGCTCATCAAGAGAGAATACATCGCTATAAGGTTGTGCTGGCGAACTTAAAGATTGGTTATAAGACATAATATTTTAAAATATTCAATAACGTATTTCACAAGCGAGTTGGCCACCCAAGCAAGTTGGCCACCAAAACACCAAAACGCGTCAACTTGACTACAGTCAACTATGCCACAACCAACACAAGCCCAATCCTCAAATCAAGAGGGTAGAATACTATTAGCTATTCAGGCACTAAAGGAACGTCAATTTAAGAGTGTCCGAGCTGCTGCATTATCATACGACGTGTCACGTAGTACCCTTACCAACAGAATGAATGGAATGACCTCCCGACGTGATTCTACCCCAAAATCACAAAACCTAACTTCGTACGAAGAGTCAGCTCTTGTTCAGTATATTCTCGACCTAGATTCGCGTGGATTTCCGCCCCGGCCGCAAGCTGTGCAAGAAATGGCAGACCTACTACTCTCCGAACGAGGTGAGAGCCCTACTGGGAAGAACTGGACTAGTAACTTCATAACGCGTCGTACGGAACTTAAAGCAAAGTTTAGTCGGAAGTACGATTACAAACGAGCAAAATGCGAAGATCCAAAGATAATTGAAGGGTGGTTCACCCTCGTACGAAACACAGTCGCAAAATATGGCATCTTAGAGCAGGACATCTACAACTTTGATGAAGCAGGTTTCGCAATGGGAGTTATTGCTACTGCAAAGGTAGTCACAAGCTCAGAAGCAAAGAGCCGTCCAAAGACTATACAGCCAGGGAATAGAGAGTGGGTGTCAATTATCCAAGGTGTTAATTCGTACGGATGGGCACTCCCGCCGTTCATTATTTTCAAGGCGCAGAATCACCTCTCAGCTTGGTACGAAGACTCAGGATTACCAGACAATTGGGTGATTACGCTTAGTGAGAATGGGTGGACTTCAAATTCAATTGGGTATGAGTGGATTCAACACTTCAATCGACATACAAATGCTCGTACGGTCGGAACCTATCGCCTTCTTATTCTTGATGGACATGAGAGCCACATCTCTGCTCAATTTCAACACTACTGCACAGAACGGAAGATAATTACCCTCTGTATGCCACCACACTCATCACACATTCTTCAGCCTCTTGATGTGAGCTGCTTTGCGCCACTAAAGCTTTCGTACGGAAAGCAGATTGAAACCTTCGTACGGAACCGGCTAAACCACATCACAAAGCTTGAGTTCCTCTCTGCATTCAAAGAAGCATTCAAAGCTACGTTTACAGAGCAGAACATCAAGAGCGGATTCCGAGCTACAGGACTAGTTCCGTACGAGCCACAGAGTGTCCTCTCTCACTTAAATCTACGCTTAAGGACTCCAACACCTCCTATAGTTGAGAGTGACAATTGGACTTCAAAGACTCCTCAAACTATAAGGGAGCTTAACTTTCAAACAGAGCACATTAAGAACCGCATCGTACGACATCAGAATAGCTCTCCTACCTCAATTAATGATGCTGTTAGCTGCCTTGTTAAAGGGGCGGAAATGATGATGCATTCTGCTGTTCTACTTAAGGCAGAAGTTAAGGCTCTACAAGCGGCAAATGAACAGAAAAAGAGGAGGGAAAGGAAGCGCAAGAGGCGTATAATGCAAGGGGGCAGTCTCTCCGTACGAGAGGGAGAGGATATGCTTCAGAGTGCTGAGGTAGAAGCTCAAGTCCGTACGGAGGTGGCAAGTGAGCATTGTCGGCAGGTGGGTTCTACAGGCCGACAGAAGCGCTGTGGCATATGTGGTATTATGGGCCATAACTCCCGTACATGTACGAGGCACAAGGATTCAATTACGATCGAATAAGGGTCATTATGTAGGGTGGTGGTGTAGTAGTAGGCAGTAATAGTCAATTTTGGTGTTTTGGTGGCCAACTTGCTTGGGTGGCCAACTCGCTTGTGAAATACGTTATTATATTATTATAAGGAAAATAAAACAGTCAACCTGAATATTTATTAAGGTCTACATCTATTCTATACGTACTTCTCTATTTCGCTTGAATTCTCCTCTTTAGAATATTTTAGATTACTTGTGGAGTATATGGTAGTAGTGTGTTTTGGTATTATGGGCCTATAGCCTTATAAGCCAATTATAGTAATATTTATAGTAAACTAAGAAGTGGTAGCGTCAACAGTAGTGTATTGATCTACCTAGACTATTGTAGAAGAAGAAACTAATCTACATTTCGTAGAACTGGCTGAGAAACTCCTCTGATTCTTTTGTTGGAGGCAACAGTACCAATGTATCATCGGATGGCAAGACCCACTTGAAATTGGTAGGCTCGGTTTCTTCAGCCAACATCTCCCAAGCTTCATATGCTCTGCCAGCATCAAGATCAACATGGAAACCATGCTGAGTAGTATCGTAATCATCAGGGTACCACTCAGCTGGCCCAGGAAGAAAGATATGCAATGTCACCATCAAGATTCCATGAGGTGAAGTTTCTCCAAACAGCCATTTCCGTCTTTGAGAAGTATAGATGTGGTGGAACCTTGTTGTAGTAGATCCTAGAGATGTTAGCTAGTTACTATAATTATTACTATAGTTACTTACCCTGTAGTTGGATCAATTGCAGGGGGCAATTTCTCAAGGAAGTCTGGGTCTGTGTTGACCTTCTTCATTAGTCGTAACGTTGATTGGTATGCAACCCTCCACTTTCGGCGCCAGAGGGAGAATCCCAACTGATCCACCTTCTATATTATATTAGTAAAGCTCAAATGTAAATGGGTAATGGGTTCTCATCCATACCTTGGTTGTAGCGACAGATTGTGCCACCATTTCTCTCTGGATCTTCTGAATTCCAACATCATCAACGCCATTGGCCTTCTCATCTTCCCTCCACATAGCCTCTTGCACTACCTCATCATCCTCATCCTTGGTTTCCCAAGCAATGTTTCCGTTGTCCCAAAGAGAATATGCCCCCCCTCCCTCACCAATTCCAAGACGTTGCTGAACAACAGTTGCATGCTTTCCATCACGTACACTGTTTCTATGTTACTATACTTATTACTATAACAGTGGATAGGAATAGATCTTACCACTTGAGAGCTACCTCGGTCTTTTGGGCTTCTACTCGACGTTCTTGAGCTTGGCTGTCGAGGTTCTTGAACTCAGAAGTTGCCCGGAGATTTCGCAAGGCATATGAAACAGCAGCTGTATCTGCCCTCTTGGCGTTATCGATTGTGCGTTCAACTTCACTCATGTTGTTGCGGCATTTTGTGACCTGCTGGGTATTCTTGTTCTTCGACTTCTCGTCTTCTTTCATTTTCCAACCATCGTGGCTGTCTTACTATAACAATTACTATAAAGTAAGTAGAAAGGATTGAGTAGACTTACCTCCTTGATCTTAGAAGTGTCGGTGGTGTTGGGGGTGTTGGGGGTGTGGGGGTTGACGAAGAAGGTTGAAGAAGAAGATTGAAGAAGAAGGTTGTTGTTGTGGGGTAAAACACGTCAATAAGGTCACTTACTATTGTTGTCCTTACTATTGTTGTGGGAGAATTCACCTTTATCGCCTACTACCGTACAAAAAGTGAAGCTGAAGACATTTTACTAAGCGAGCTAGCTCACAACCCCAACAACAACAACCTCACCCTACCTTTATTTTTCCTACACAACACCCCCCCGACCTTCAGATCAACATGGCTATGTGAATTGCTACTGGCTGGCAAACTGGTAAGTAAAGCACCCAAATCTTATAGTAATACTTATAGTAACCCTCTTTTAGTGTCATGGATCTGGACACTGCCTACGATGCCCCTGATCCAGTCACAAGCTCCGAATCTGAAACTGAGCCCGATGGAAAAAAAGCCCCACTCAAACAATCCCACAAATTCATGCAACTGACCAACTATTCACTTCGGTCACGACAACCACAAGTACAACCAGCACTTGAGCCAAACACTCCAACTCGCCAGAGTGCACGCCTTCAACTCCAGACCCCTCCAGCGACACAACACAAGGTTCGGAAAGGTCCAATTCCAACGTTTGCGCCTGGTCAAAAGTTCAGCAAGAAGATGCCGGCCCAAAAGACTGCTGGAAAGGCTCCAAGAAAGACCTCAGAGATCAGCGGAAAGAAGATTGTGAAGAAGGCCGCGAAGAAAAGCCGTCGTTATAAGCCTGGTAGTAAGTTGATTACTATAACTATTACTATAAATCCTTTCTGATCAAAAACAGCCGTTGCTCTCCGACAAATCAAACAGTACCAAAAATCGACAGAACCTCTCCTTCCCCGTGCGATTCACGCAACTTATCCATGAGATCATCAGCGACTTGCACCCTCACGAGGACTTTCGGCTTCAGTCTTCTGCAATTTCTGCTCTCCAGGAAGCTGCAGAAACTGCACTCGTCAAGGAGTTTGAAAGTAAGTGAGTCTACACGTTTATAGTAATCATTATAGTAATTGTTATAGTGACCCAGCTGGCTGCTATCCACGCAAAGAGAGTCACAATTCAACAGAAGGACATGAAGCTTGTCCAGCAGGTGTGCTTACACATACATGATGGGGTTTTCATTTCCAGGCCAACTAAGATAGGAGAGATGGAAGATACCAGGAATAGGTCAAATGAGTAGCAGGATACAGATAGTAGAAATCCAATGAAACGTTTCTACTATATTGGTCTATTGTAACTGTATAGTAATAACTATAGTAATGATTGTATTTATGGCAACCCATCATGTGTGGCAACCCATTACGTGTGACAATTCATCACACGTGATGGGTTTCCAAGGAACCGCTGGGTGCCCACGTCGGTTTGGGCGGTTTCTTCAGTATTTGCAACCACCGGTTACCCATGACACACACTAGTTACGTTGCCGTGGAGAATCCAAATCCAGGTGCCAGAATATTAACTGGCTTCCCTTTCGAGGGACGGCGCACAAGTGCGCACATTAAAACGGATCGACTAACCCATGTCCAACTGCTGTTCACATGGAACCTTTCCCCACTTCAGTCCTCAAAGTTCTCATTTGAGTATTTGCTACTACCACCAAGATCTGCACTAGGGGCCGTTCGACCCGGGATCACTCCCAAGGCTTCATCACTGACCACCACACCTGCCTACTCGCCAGGGCATCATTTCTACCCTGGCAGTGGAGTATGGGTAATACGCTTAAGCGCCATCCATTTTCAGGGCTAGTTCATTCGGCAGGTGAGTTGTTACACACTCCTTAGCGGATTCCGACTTCCATGGCCACCGTCCTGCTGTCTAGATGAACTAACACCTTTTGTGGTATCTGATGAGCGTATATTCTGGCACCTTAACTCTGCGTTCGGTTCATCCCGCATCGCCAGTTCTGCTTACCAAAAATGGCCCACTAGTGTTGGTACATTCGAATGTCCACGTTCAATTAAGTAACAAGGACTTCTTACATATTTAAAGTTTGAGAATAGGTTAAGGTTGTTTCAACCCCAAGGCCTCTAATCATTCGCTTTACCTCATAAAACTGAATTCAACACTGCTATCCTGAGGGAAACTTCGGCAGGAACCAGCTACTAGCACTTACTCCAGGTGCCGCAGCAAGCTGCAATGCCACCAGCAGACTCGGGACCGCGGGGCTCTCAGAGAGGACGCCCCCCACGGTCTTCGTTCTGCTGCCCAGTTTCCAGGGGGTCTGACTATATCTTAAGCGGCATTGCTGCCACCCACTGCCATCTAGTCAATGAACTGCACCCGCTTTTAATGGTGGGTGCACCAGATGTGAGAATCTAGCCACCCAAGGAAGGGATGATTTTACTAAGACAACACACTGTCTTAGGAAAAAGAGACAAAGGGTCGTAGCTTAGACTATTCCACAACGCAGCAATCAGGTATGTGATGTAGTGAAGTGGTTCAGACAAGTTGCAACAAATGTTGAGTCTGGGAACTCAGGGGTAAGTCAGAGGTTAACACCTCACTGACTTTTCAGAAACAAGGAGTAACAAGATCAATGATTGGAAGCTTGGAAAAGACGTGGAAGTATGTGATAGTCGATTTACTGTATTGTCTGCTTGCCCTTTCTTAAGGAAAGGGCAATCCTATTTATGCTAAAGGAATGTAGTTCTCTCATTTTTTAAGACTTTCCATGACTTACCAGGCTTGGTAACTGTAGTCGACGTAAGAGAATCCCATAGAACCATCTCTTAGGTTAGTAGCCTATAGGAAGTAAAAGGAGGTCCAAGGTCAGAGTACCCCTATAGACAAATTATGTCATAGAAAAATTATGTCATAGACAAATTATGTCATAACGTAACCAATCTTGTGGGTAACTAAAGAGCGATGACATGTAATGAATCATAGAGGTTCGTAGGAGCTTTTAGAGCTATCGTTCATGCTCCTAGGCCTCTAGTTGGTAGAGATATGTCATGTGGTAGTATGAGTGATGTCATGTAATGAATCATAGAGGGTTGTAGAGATATGCTATGTGGTAATATCGGCCCAGTAACTAAGGAGCGATGACGTGTAATGAATCATAGATGGTTGTAGCAATCGTTGAGTAGTATTGCTCTTGTTGTTGGTGTGATAAGCCAAAATATGTATAGTGACTTGTAGGTTTGAGGAGGAGATTTCCAAGTTTGCTCTTGAGTTTGATAGCAAACTGAGTGCAACGAATGTCAGTATGACACCCTTGTCCGGATCGGTTGTGGGGCGGCTTTGTGGTATGCTTGTAGGGTGTCTGGCGCGTTAACTAAGTTGTCGATGGGTTCCCACGTATCCTCTGCTGGAGAGTATCCTTTCCATCAGACGAGATATCGACGCCCTTTAGGGGTTTCCTTATGTGCTTGAATGGACTGTACCTCCCATTCATTTTGGTCTCGGGTCTGTGTCGCCTGAGGCAGCACTGTCCCGGTCCGGGCGTGGTACTCTAGTAGGGACACGTGGAACACATCGTCGATGCGGTATCCTCCTGGGAGCTTGAGTGTTACAGCTACAGTAACATGACGTCATAGTTACAGGGCCAGGGCCTAGTAACGTGACGTGTGAGTCACAGGGGGAAGCGGGGTAGGCTGCCATGTGACGGGGCTAATGGATAGTTGCAGAAACTAGTGGATGTTGGATAGTTGAGCTATCCATGAACTATCCTGAATATCTAGCTATCCGCCAACTATCCAGATTACCCATGAGGCACGACGCCACTATATAAGTAGATAGTATTTCCTTAGATAGGAGCTTCGTGCTCAACTCAATATAGTATTCTTTACAATACTGTAACGTGTTACTTGGAAAGCCTTTGTGTCTAATCCCCTGCCTCCTCTGTCAAGTCAACCTTACACAAGAAACCTCTGTGTCTTCTATCATTTAGAAGTCAGCATTACATTGAGGCGATATGACTGTCCATGCGATCCAATGGCTTCCGTGACTCTAAACGGGCCTAGGTACTTGTCGGAGAGCTTCCGGTTGGGGCGGAGTTGGCGGATGTTCCTTGCTGCGAGCATTACCTGGTCACCAACCCGGAACCGCATTGGCTTGTGCTTCCGATCATATTGTTTCTTGTGGGCCTCCGTGGCTCTACGGAGGGTGGTCTCCAGCTCCTTTCATTCCCGCTGGAGTTCCTCCACCCGGGACGCCGCTGTACCAGCGCCGTCGACCGGCTTTGCTGCTGTGACTTCGATGACTGGGTGATAGCCATACAGTAAGTAAAACGGGGTATGTCCCATCGACTCGTGCTCTGAGTTGTTGTAGGAGAATTCTGCTAGGGCCAGTTTGCTAGCCCAGTCGCCCTGGGAGTAGTCGCAGTAGCAGCGAAGGTATTGCTCTAGCGTCTGGTTCTGACGCTCCGTCTGGCCATCAGTTTGGGGCCGGAAAGTGGTGCTCAATCGCCTCCGTATTTGGAGGTAGAACATGAAACTTGCCCAAAACGCGCTCGTGAACTGGGGGCCTCGGTGGGAGGTGATACACGTCGGGGCTCCGCAGCCTTTGAAGATAGTGTTTACGAAGACTTCCGCGAGTTCTGGGGTGTCGATGGTGGCGTTGACGGGTATATACTGTGTCATCTTCGTGAAACTGTCCATGATGACGAGTATCGAGTCATAGACCCGGCCTCAGAACCGGCTCGGCGGTATCCCCACAATGAAGTCCATCATGATCTCCTGCCAGGGGGTTGTCGGGGGTTGGAAGGGCGCCAGTTCACTGTAGGGCATGTGTCTCTTAGTTTTCGTGCGTTGGCAGACGTCGCACGTCTAGAGGTAATCCTTCACGTCCCTCCTCATCCCTGGCCAGTAGTATTTCTGTTGTAGCAGTTTGTCATACTGACATTCGTTGCACTCAGTTTGCTATCAAACTCAAGAGCAAACTTGGAAATCTCCTCCTCAAACCTACAAGTCACTATACATATTTTGGCTTATCACACCAACAACAAGAGCAATACTACTCAACGATTGCTACAACCATCTATGATTCATTACATGTCATCGCTCTTTAGTTACCCACAAGATTGGTTAAGTTATGACATAATTTGTCTATGACATAATTTGTCTATGACATAATTTGTCTATAGGGGTACTCTGACCTTGGACCTCCTTTTACTTCCTATAGGCTACGAACCTAAGAGATGGTTCTATGGGATTCTCTTACGTCGACTACAGTTACCAAGCCTGGTAATCATGGAAAGTCTTGGAAAATGAGAGAACTACACTCCTTTAGCATAAATAGGATTGCCCTTTTCCTTAAGAAAGGGCAAGCAGACAATACAGTAAATCGACTATCACATACTTCCACGTCTTTTCCAAGCTTCCAAGCATTCATCTTGTTACTCCTTGTTTCTGAAAAGTCAGTGAGGTGTTAACCTCTGACTTACCCCTGAGTTCCCAGACTCAACATTTGTTGCAACTTGTCTGAACCACTTCAGTACATCACACACCTGATTGTAAGCTACGACCCTTTGGCTCTGTTTTCTAAGACAGTGTGTTGTCTTAGTAAATTCATCCCTTCCTTGGGTGGCTAGATTCTCACATCTGGTGCACCCACCATTACACCTTGTCTGCTTCAAGCTTCAACTATTTCTATAGCAGCACTTTGATACTACAATGGAGGACGACCAAGCTCCTACAACTACTGCTGAACAGCAGATGCAACAACTGTTTGCCTTTATACAAAATATAGCAAACAAACTTGAGAATTTGGAAAACACCTTTCAAGCCAACACTTCAGCAACACAATCCTCAACTCAGACACATCATACAGAGCTTCCCACATCTCCTCTGGCTATGTCGGGTACCCCAGGTGCACTTCCTAAAGTGCAAACACCAGATTTATACCATGGAGACAGGAGGAAGTTGAAGGGATTTCTTATGCAACTGGACATCTACTTCACCCTCAGGCCTCATCAGTTCACACAGAAGATATATTTCGCTGCCAGCTACCTCCGTGGATCTGCATTCAACTTCTTTGAGCCATATCTTAGAAGACTTAGTGGCAACAACCAAAATACCACTACACCTTTGATTACCTCTTATGACCAGTTTCAAGAGGAACTTACCAGGACCTTTGGAGACATCAACGAAACTGCTACAGCAGAAAGAGAGCTACAGAAGCTATGTCAAAAGACCTCTGCTGCTCAGTATACAACAGAATTTAGGAGAATCACTTCTCACTTGACTTGAAATGAAGAAGCCTTAGTCTTCACTTACTACCAAGGGCTCAAGAGCTCTATTAAGGATGAACTCAGCAAAGAAGAATGCCCTACAACACTTGACTTGCATGAAGGGAGACTTATTTACAGTCGTGCTCCCCACCCCTTGCGGGGCTGCAAAGGCTTCCAGAAGTGTCGCCACGGTTTTTGAGGGCTTCTTGTAGGCTGAGGTGCTGGATTTGCTGTAGATCTCTTTATAGAGGCATCTAAGTCCATAGGTTCAGGTGCTGAGTCCTTAGCAGTTGGTGTAGAGGTGTAATTGTTGAAATTTCTTGTTGGATGCCAGTCTTGGTTCTTCTCCTTTCTTCTTTCAAAAAGCCTATCATCAAGTCTGACAGCTTTCTCTATAAGCATTAGTCAGCACCCGCTGGCAACACGATCGAATTGACGGGGACGTCCTAAAGCCTACAACACCAACCCGCCCGGGAAACCGAGGCGGGGGCCCGTGCTAACTCCACGGGGTGGTAAAAGAGTGTATGGATACTCCCTCTGGGGAACTATGGATAATCCGCAGCGAAGACCCTAAGTAGCGCTAGCTATACGGGTAACGTTCACAGACTAAGTGGTTGTGGGTGGAGCCTAGCTCTGCTTAAGATATAGTCGGGCCCTACGTGAAAGCGCAGGGGTGAGTCGCTACGAACTCGAAACCGTTCCGTAGGTGAACCTGCGGAAGGATCATTACAGTAGTCGCCCGGGTTGCCGCAAGGCCTCCCGGGTAACCTACCACCCTTTGTTTATTACACTTTGTTGCTTTGGCAGGCCTGCCCTCGGGCTGCTGGCTCCGGCCGGCGAGCGCTTGCCAGAGGACTAAACTCTGTTTGTCTATACTGTCTGAGTACTATATAATAGTTAAAACTTTCAACAACGGATCTCTTGGTTCTGGCATCGATGAAGAACGCAGCGAAATGCGATAAGTAATGTGAATTGCAGAATTCAGTGAATCATCGAATCTTTGAACGCACATTGCGCCCCCTGGTATTCCGGGGGGCATGCCTGTCCGAGCGTCATTACAACCCTCAAGCTCAGCTTGGTATTGGGCCCCGCCGACCCGGCGGGCCCTAAAGTCAGTGGCGGTGCCGTCCGGCTCCGAGCGTAGTAATTCTTCTCGCTCCGGAGGTCCGGTCGTGTGCTTGCCAGCAACCCCCAATTTTTTCAGGTTGACCTCGGATCAGGTAGGGATACCCGCTGAACTTAAGCATATCAATAAGCGGAGGAAAAGAAACCAACAGGGATTACCTCAGTAACGGCGAGTGAAGCGGTAACAGCTCAAATTTGAAATCTGGCCTCACGGTCCGAGTTGTAATTTGTAGAGGATGCTTCGAGCATGGTCTGGCCTAAGTTCCTTGGAACAGGACGTCATAGAGGGTGAGAATCCCGTATGCGGCCAGGTGCCTACGCTCATGTGAAGCTCCTTCGACGAGTCGAGTTGTTTGGGAATGCAGCTCAAAATGGGTGGTAAATTTCATCTAAAGCTAAATATTGGCCAGAGACCGATAGCGCACAAGTAGAGTGATCGAAAGATGAAAAGCACTTTGGAAAGAGAGTTAAACAGTACGTGAAATTGTTGAAAGGGAAGCGCTTGCAACCAGACTTGCGCGCGGCCGATCATCCGGTGTTCTCACCGGTGCACTCGGCCGTGCTCAGGCCAGCATCGGTTTTGGCGGCTGGATAAAGGCCCTAGGAATGTAGCTCCT
>NW_020167529.1:122500-127500 GCF_001641265.1 Pseudogymnoascus destructans
GGGTATATGATGGGGGCGAGCGAAGGCTCATTAGGAAAACGCAAAAGTAGGCTTGGAGACTCTTTGGCAGTGCTAGTATAGGGAAGAACCACGAAAGGGCAATGCATACATTCTGTTATCCGTTGAGTACATGTCACGATACCTGATTGCGAAGCCGTCAGCTCGGGCAAATTCATCCACAGTTGTCCACTTTGTGGACGAATCCATATGCGCGCAGTTTGGGAACCCTCTTGCATGACAATGGAAAGCACTTCACATCTGAGGAGACTACAGGGCACCTTAAAGGACGTGGCATACAGGCCATAGCGTCCCTGATTTCTCATCCGGCGTCGGTTGGACTTTCTGAGCGTTATGTACAAATGATCCTTTCTGTCTACCGCAAGATTCTCCAACAGCAACCTCATCTAATCTATATTTGGGATGATTTGCTTCCACATGTGGTCAACATCATCAACACCTGGAAGGTTTCGGTTTATGGTGTGTCACCGGCAGAGTTGCTGTTTGGGTTCAAACCTAGGTTTGTCCCTGGCGATCTCTCCATCGACGAGGAACTCCGCGCGAATTGATTTCGCAGCCGCAATTCGTTCCTGCGTTTGAGCATGAGCCTAATGTCTCTGCAGTCGGTATTCGCCTTGCTAAACTAGATGAGCTCCGTGACATGGCAATGCAGATCCGCCTCCGTCGTCAACTCAAACAAGCCAAGGAAACTGCACAGGAATTTGCTGCCAAGAATCACCACATCCAGGAGCTGGCGATGAACTTCAGCTTCGAGGATGGGGTGCCAGCCGGGTTCATCTCTATAGAGGGGTTGGGGAGCCTAGAGGGGCAGGTTGGGCATGGTAGGAGGAGAGAGGAGGAGGCGGAGGAGGCGGAGGAGGATGAGGAGGAGGAGGAGAATTGGGGAGGGGCCAAAGGGCCGTATATTATTGTAGAATAGTGTAGAATAGTAAATGACACACCTATGGGCAATTACCTTTGTTTATTGTGCTGTATATTATGATTAGAAATGTGATGTGAAGTCTTACGGATAGTTAAGGATAGGTTCTTAAGGATAGGTGACAACAACACCCTCGTAGACAACCGTAGATGGCCGTAACAGAACAGAAACACCCTCAAAAGTAGACATTAGAGGCTAAGAAGTAGTATAGGACGTACGTCTAATTGATTCCAACTAAAATGTGAGGATACACCACATTCTGGGTAGTATTATCCTCTCCTTCAGGGAGTAGGACCTGTAGTCCAGCTATGACGTCCGTGACATTGCAACATAAAACTGCCCATGACTAAACATAGCTGCCCATAGATCAACACCTACATGCTTAAACGACTGGCCTTGAGGCTTATAGAAGTCACAGGGGAGACGGGTTTCTGAGAATGGGCACACTATGCTTATGATTTATGGCTAATAATGCTTCATGAATGTGATGAGTGGACTGAGGCTAGGGGAAAGAGCTTATTTGTATGACACGAGATGTAGAAGAGGCTGTTGATTTCTTCTTCCTCAATTACTTACTGTTATTCAAGTTCTTTCAACGTCTGTCATGTGTGGCAAGTTGATATGTGGAGAACTGATTTAAAAAGGGAGGAGAGAAGAGGAAGGGGGGTGCTCGAGAATATTAGGCCAATCGGTAAGGAGAAATAATGGTGTTGAAGTGTGGATTAGTGTAAGGACAGTTCGAACCGAGGCTGACCTTCAAGTCTGCAGAAGTATCCGAAGTATAATGTGAAGACTTCGATACTCGAAGCAGTAGGACAAGGTATAGTAGTTCAGGCTCCAAAGCATATACTTTATACCACAGGGGTCAAGTGGTGAGGACTAACAGGTTGGCCAAGTGGTTCGACTCGAAGTAAGGGAATGCAAAGTAAGTCGAAGCAGGAGGAATTGCAAGAAGGCCAAGTAGTATATAATTTGCTAGCTAAAGATCAATAAGAGACATGAGCAATAAGTGCTTATATAACAGTAAAAATCCCTAGTGCCAAATAAGCGAAGGCACTAATTAACTGAACCCTAGCTAAGCGAGCCCTAGTGCAGCAAGCCAATAACAAGAGAGCCTAAGCCAGTAGTCAACATTTGGGCTGATCTAGGTCAGCAAGTGAAGCGAAGTGAGCGAAGTGAGTGAAGCAGGTGAAGTGAATGACATAGTGAATAAGTACTAGAGACTAAAGCGAATCGAAGGGTCGTGACACAAATATCGAAGGAGTGTCATGACAATTAGATGTTCGGGAGTCGGAAATTCGCAGAAGCAAATTCCACAAGGTCAGAGAGTGAAGAAGGTGAGGAAAGGTCATGGAGGGTGAAGCTTGTCTCTTGAAATGAACAGATTGTGGAAGGACATGACCTTCCTCACAGCTACAACATTGCATTTACTCTTGAGATCGCACAACAACTCTAGAACTGACTGAAACTAAATCCTAAGTACGGCAAGCTGAAGTTGTTCTGTTCACCACCATATTTCGGAGTCCTCAACACACTCACTCAAGTTCATTTCAGCTTTTTCGACATGTATCAGGTCATAAGGATGGCGGAAGGTCAAGTGGATGACAACCTCACTAGTGAAATGAAGAAGCAGAGATTCAACGCACAACGAAATGTCAACTCAGAGAATCACGAGAGTGACATGGTGTTCAAGGAGTTCATGAACCTTCGATCTTTATGGGCAAAGGTTACACAGATGAACAGGGTACAACAAAATGGAAACCATATGGAGCCAAAACTGAGCGCAGGAGACAAAAGTTGACAGTGGAGGAGAAGGACAAGGAGATCGAGAGCTCAAGGCCTGTATTTGCGACAACATGCATCAGAGTCAGAAGGAAATGGAGGAACTGGTGTGTTCGTTTGAAGAGATTATTGAGACCGAAGCGGTGGAGAGTCTACGGTTGATAAACCAGAACCAGATGCTAAAGAAGCAACGGAATATGGCTGAAGGGGTTGATGAGCTTGCTTGAGTTGGTCGGCTGTTAAGTAATCATTTAGGAACTTCTGTGAGCGGGCTTTCAGAGGATTTGCGATCACGCAAAGGACGAGACAACGTCAATGATATTATGGAAGGGAGTGCAGGATTTGCTTCACGCGATGAGTTGCTGTTTTGCAGAGTTAGGGCTCTATTTTAGGGCAAAGGAATCAGAGGGCAGAGACCTAGGAGGGGGTGGGTGTACAGTGTTTGCTTAGTCACCAAAACTTAGTTTAGCGAGCGGGCATCATTATTGTAAGGATCTTCAATGAACAGGGCGGTACAAGGTCATGTTCTAATGTAAGGATCTCAATGAACAGGGCAGTACGAGGTCACGTTCTTCAATCATATACGCATTTATAGATCCTGTAGATTACAGAGACTGAACGCTGACCTTTCTCTGAAGGTCCGCGTTCCTACTATATACTACGGCTTCACGTGTTCTTTGGCCGGACGTTCCTCCATCCTGGCACTGTAGCTCACGTGTTATGACCCCGCACGTGATGCGTCGTGACAATTATCCCCCCTTTGAGGCTCAAGCCCTTTGAGCCTGGGTATTAATCGTAGTTGTAAGGAGCGCATTTGCAGAGTGTAAGATCATTCCATCTAGGGGGGAACTGTTAATAAAGACTTGGTCAAAAATATCACACTAATAGGGTGTTTTTAGTCGGTCAACCTCGACTAATGGCTCATCATTAAGCAGCATATGCAACGCTCGCTAGGGATTAAAAGGAAACAAGCTAGTGCCACGGTATGCTAACTTAATGTTCTGATGGTTGCATACATCAAGCCGTGTCTAGATGTATGCCTCTATCCATTTATACTCCTATATGCGCGCAAACCACTGTTGAATTATTTACAGTTATCGAAGTAGGCAGGGCAAATTCACCGCGTTACGCCATCCCCTGCATTATGCCATGACTTACGATACAGTTTAGTTAATAGGTTTCCTTATTCCGTTTAGTTCAGTTTTAGCTTATAAGAACTGTAGTCCTATAGTTTAAACTATATAGTTTAAGACAATGTCTCACTTTGTGTAAAGGACATAGTTACCCTTAAATATTAAAGTGTTCTCTAGGAATTGAACTTCGTTTTACAGATCAATTCATTTATAATGTCTTCTTAAGTTTCTTCTAATGAGTTATCTATTGCGAGTGAGAATCTAAATAAAGATACACTTATTTCAACAGCTTCCACCACATTAGCGCTAGCTTCTTACAAACACAAACACAATACTTCTTATAGGTCTTATGTATGGAATCATTTACCTGATTCTAAAGGTGGATGAGATACAATTTAGACTAACAATACTAGAGAATCAATATGGATGTAGTGATGTACAATTATGTGCATCTGGGTTAAGCGCATGATGCACTACACCAAATGCACATAATTAACGGCTTCCCTCATAGCTCTCATAGGAGAGAGTAGCTATGTTATACGATCGAGCGAAAGATACGCCGTCATAGAAAGCCTCCTCCTGACTACCATCAGATAGTGGAAGCAGCACTGATTACAAGACGAGTGTAGGGCACACTAAGCAAGCGACTACTTTGAATGTAAGAGCTAGGAAAGCTAGATTCGACACCATAAGGGTGTGTAAGCGGTCAACACCACCATAGCGATGGTGCGTAGGTAGCAGGTAGCAAGCATGGTCATACTGTAGATAGGATGGGCTAGGGAAGAGGGATAGGTAGAGACTTGGGTTATTAGGTACTATAAGGGCAGGGGCAATAGGGGCACTTAGGGTGAGCATTTGCCATAGTACCACTGTATAGCGTAAGGGCTGTGTTAGAACTATGTTCCTAGAAGTACGCTACATCGTGTAGTCTGTATACCACTAGGCAGTATATATATGGCTTCGCACCTATAGTTTACTTAATTAAGTCGTTAAACTCCAAATTCGTGCTTAACAGGTTTGATTGCGCTACATCCCACTAAGCCAAAAAGACTATAGTATTCTAGCTTGGCGGAATATGTGTAACATGCTATATATACCATACATACTGTAATGGTCTGCACTGTTATAATGGAGGTGTAAGCTATCCC
>NW_020167529.1:132500-137500 GCF_001641265.1 Pseudogymnoascus destructans
CCGGGTAGCGGGCGGTTTTGGCAGCGGGTGGTTTTGCCGGGTAGCTGGGGCTCATCGGGGGAGGTTTGGGGGGTTTCGACTTTTTTTGCCGGGTAGCTGTTTGCCGGGTAGCTGGGTCGGTAGGAGCTACCCGGCAAGGCTGGGCTGTAGGGGCGGGTAGGGCACCCCGTGGCAGCCGTAGCTACACCGTAGGGCCTTGTGGGAGAGGTCTTTGGGGGGGTCAGGGAATTTGAGGCGAGGAGCTGGGATGTGTATATATATACTAGATCGGAGATGTTGAATAGGGTGGGCATAAGACTTGGGTAGGCAAGTGGGCAGTGCTGCTACGCAGGGCTCCTCACAGCTATAAGGAAGGGCAGCGTCAGTTGAGCCTTGGGGTGGGCGGGGGGCTAGGACCCCCAAGGGTGGGATTTGAGGTGCCTGGCAGCCCCCTCCGGCCCCCCCCCCCCCCAACTACCACCCAACGCGAAATCCGAAAAATTCCGTGGTCAGCTTTTCGGCCTTAACTTTGAGTGTGTTTGTATGGAAAAACGTCGCTTTTTAAAAAATCACATACAAATGAATTTATCGGAAAAACATTTTGTGCACGGGAGGGTTTTCTGACGAGTCGCAATGTCAAAAGGGGTCGGTGGGTATATGATGGGGGCGAGCGAAGGCTCATTAGGAAAACGCAAAAGTAGGCTTGGAGACTCTTTGGCAGTGCTAGTATAGGGAAGAACCGGAAAGTAGGCCTTGAGCAATCTTGGCAGTGCTGGTACGGGGACCTGGAAAGTAGGCCTTGGAGCACCTCTTCGCAGTGCTAGTCGTGTGTTCCTAGTGGGCTTAGATCCTCCTATCTTGAGGCTGCTTCGGCAACCTCTGTCTCTTAGTTGACACGCCACCTTCTGCGAGCCGGACGACTGATTAGTGAACGCGCTGTCACGGTCGGCCCCAGGGAGGCACAACACCCGAGGTTCGAGACCCTAGCCTGAGAGGGCCTGGGGATCACTAACGGTGCCCGAAAGTCTGGTGGCGAAAGCCGCCAGTACCGTAGGAGTCTGTGGATTACTGGCCGATGGCCACCGTTCTCTGCTAGACATTTGGGGGCAAGCTTAGGCTGGTAGCCGCTTCGTGCGTGACCGGCCGACAGTAACCTCCTCCTGAGGGTCGCATGTGACACCCTGCGAAGGCGCCTAGCGCCCTACCAGTGGTGCCGCGGACCAACCCTTGGGGAACACAGTGGGGGCAATTGGATCGTGCTGTGGGAACCTGTTGTAGCTCTGGCTCTGGGGACCTGTAGCGCGGGTCGCTCTCGGGCGACCCTCCTCGTACACTGCTCTGCCGCCCGCTCTGCGGGCGGTTGGCCGGCGTCTTTCGGGGTGACCGGCTCAAGATAGTTACCTGGTTGATTCTGCCAGTAGTCATATGCTTGTCTCAAAGATTAAGCCATGCATGTCTAAGTATAAGCAATCTATACAGTGAAACTGCGAATGGCTCATTAAATCAGTTATCGTTTATTTGATAGTACCTTACTACTTGGATAACCGTGGTAATTCTAGAGCTAATACATGCTAAAAACCCCGACTTCGGAAGGGGTGTATTTATTAGATAAAAAACCAATGCTCTTCGGGGCTCCTTGGTGATTCATAATAACTTAACGAATCGCATGGCCTTGTGCCGGCGATGGTTCATTCAAATTTCTGCCCTATCAACTTTCGATGGTAGGATAGTGGCCTACCATGGTTTCAACGGGTAACGGGGAATTAGGGTTCTATTCCGGAGAGGGAGCCTGAGAAACGGCTACCACATCCAAGGAAGGCAGCAGGCGCGCAAATTACCCAATCCCGACACGGGGAGGTAGTGACAATAAATACTGATACAGGGCTCTTTTGAGTCTTGTAATTGGAATGAGTACAATTTAAATCCCTTAACGAGGAACAATTGGAGGGCAAGTCTGGTGCCAGCAGCCGCGGTAATTCCAGCTCCAATAGCGTATATTAAAGTTGTTGCAGTTAAAAAGCTCGTAGTTGAACCTTGGGCCTGGCTGGCCGGTCCGCCTCACCGCGTGCACTGGTCCGGCCGGGCCTTTCCTCCTGGGGAGCCGCATGCCCTTCACTGGGTGTGTCGGGGAACCAGGACTTTTACTTTGAAAAAATTAGAGTGTTCAAAGCAGGCCTATGCTCGAATACATTAGCATGGAATAATAGAATAGGACGTGTGGTTCTATTTTGTTGGTTTCTAGGACCGCCGTAATGATTAATAGGGATAGTCGGGGGCATCAGTATTCAATTGTCAGAGGTGAAATTCTTGGATTTATTGAAGACTAACTACTGCGAAAGCATTTGCCAAGGATGTTTTCATTAATCAGTGAACGAAAGTTAGGGGATCGAAGACGATCAGATACCGTCGTAGTCTTAACCATAAACTATGCCGACTAGGGATCGGGCGATGTTATCTTTTTGACTCGCTCGGCACCTTACGAGAAATCAAAGTTTTTGGGTTCTGGGGGGAGTATGGTCGCAAGGCTGAAACTTAAAGAAATTGACGGAAGGGCACCACCAGGAGTGGAGCCTGCGGCTTAATTTGACTCAACACGGGGAAACTCACCAGGTCCAGACACAATAAGGATTGACAGATTGAGAGCTCTTTCTTGATTTTGTGGGTGGTGGTGCATGGCCGTTCTTAGTTGGTGGAGTGATTTGTCTGCTTAATTGCGATAACGAACGAGACCTTAACCTGCTAAATAGCCCGGCTAGCTTTGGCTGGTCGCTGGCTTCTTAGAGGGACTATCGGCTCAAGCCGATGGAAGTTTGAGGCAATAACAGGTCTGTGATGCCCTTAGATGTTCTGGGCCGCACGCGCGCTACACTGACAGAGCCAACGAGTTCATCACCTTGGCCGAAAGGTCTGGGTAATCTTGTTAAACTCTGTCGTGCTGGGGATAGAGCATTGCAATTATTGCTCTTCAACGAGGAATTCCTAGTAGGCGCGAGTCATCAGCTCGTGCCGACTACGTCCCTGCCCTTTGTACACACCGCCCGTCGCTACTACCGATTGAACGGCTAAGTGAGGCTTCCGGACTGGCTCAGGGAGGTCGGCAACGACCACCCAGAGCTGGAAAGTTGTCCAAACTTGGTCGTTTAGAGGAAGTAAAAGTCGTAACAAGGTTTCGCTACTTTTAAGTATGGAGCAATCTCAATGATTCTTCCGTGGCGACACTTATGGAAGCCTTTGCAGCCCCGCAAGGGGTGGGGAGCACGACTGTAAATAAGTCTCCCTTCATGCAAGTCAGCACCCGCTGGCAACACGATCGAATTGACGGGGACGTCCTAAAGCCTACAACACCAACCCGCCGGGAAACCGAGGCGGGGGCCCGTGCTAACTCCACGGGGTGGTAAAAGAGTGTATGGATACTCCCTCTGGGGAACTATGGATAATCCGCAGCGAAGACCCTAAGTAGCGCTAGCTATACGGGTAACGTTCACAGACTAAGTGGTTGTGGGTGGAGCCTAGCTCTGCTTAAGATATAGTCGGGCCCTACGTGAAAGCGCAGGGGTGAGTCGCTACGAACTCGAAACCGTTCCGTAGGTGAACCTGCGGAAGGATCATTACAGTAGTCGCCCGGGTTGCCGCAAGGCCTCCCGGGTAACCTACCACCCTTTGTTTATTACACTTTGTTGCTTTGGCAGGCCTGCCCTCGGGCTGCTGGCTCCGGCCGGCGAGCGCTTGCCAGAGGACTAAACTCTGTTTGTCTATACTGTCTGAGTACTATATAATAGTTAAAACTTTCAACAACGGATCTCTTGGTTCTGGCATCGATGAAGAACGCAGCGAAATGCGATAAGTAATGTGAATTGCAGAATTCAGTGAATCATCGAATCTTTGAACGCACATTGCGCCCCCTGGTATTCCGGGGGCATGCCTGTCCGAGCGTCATTACAACCCTCAAGCTCAGCTTGGTATTGGGCCCCGCCGACCCGGCGGGCCCTAAAGTCAGTGGCGGTGCCGTCCGGCTCCGAGCGTAGTAATTCTTCTCGCTCCGGAGGTCCGGTCGTGTGCTTGCCAGCAACCCCCAATTTTTTCAGGTTGACCTCGGATCAGGTAGGGATACCCGCTGAACTTAAGCATATCAATAAGCGGAGGAAAAGAAACCAACAGGGATTACCTCAGTAACGGCGAGTGAAGCGGTAACAGCTCAAATTTGAAATCTGGCCTCACGGTCCGAGTTGTAATTTGTAGAGGATGCTTCGAGCATGGTCTGGCCTAAGTTCCTTGGAACAGGACGTCATAGAGGGTGAGAATCCCGTATGCGGCCAGGTGCCTACGCTCATGTGAAGCTCCTTCGACGAGTCGAGTTGTTTGGGAATGCAGCTCAAAATGGGTGGTAAATTTCATCTAAAGCTAAATATTGGCCAGAGACCGATAGCGCACAAGTAGAGTGATCGAAAGATGAAAAGCACTTTGGAAAGAGAGTTAAACAGTACGTGAAATTGTTGAAAGGGAAGCGCTTGCAACCAGACTTGCGCGCGGCCGATCATCCGGTGTTCTCACCGGTGCACTCGGCCGTGCTCAGGCCAGCATCGGTTTTGGCGGCTGGATAAAGGCCCTAGGAATGTAGCTCCTCTCGGGGAGTGTTATAGTCTAGGGTGCAATGCAGCCTGCTGGGACCGAGGACCGCGCTTCGGCTAGGATGCTGGCGTAATGGTTGTAAGCGGCCCGTCTTGAAACACGGACCAAGGAGTCTAACATCTATGCGAGTGTTTGGGTGTCAAACCCATACGCGTAATGAAAGTGAACGGAGGTGAGAACCCTTAAGGGTGCATCATCGACCGATCCTGATGTCTTCGGAAGGATTTGAGTAAGAGCATAGCTGTTGGGACCCGAAAGATGGTGAACTATGCCTGAATAGGGTGAAGCCAGAGGAAACTCTGGTGGAGGCTCGCAGCGGTTCTGACGTGCAAATCGATCGTCAAATTTGGGTATAGGGGCGAAAGACTAATCGAACCATTGACCTGTAGGAA
>NW_020167529.1:142500-145000 GCF_001641265.1 Pseudogymnoascus destructans
CCGTAGGAGTCTGTGGATTACTGGCCGATGGCCACCGTTCTCTGCTAGACATTTGGGGGCAAGCTTAGGCTGGTAGCCGCTTCGTGCGTGACCGGCCGACAGTAACCTCCTCCTGAGGGTCGCATGTGACACCCTGCGAAGGCGCCTAGCGCCCTACCAGTGGTGCCGCGGACCAACCCTTGGGGAACACAGTGGGGGCAATTGGATCGTGCTGTGGGAACCTGTTGTAGCTCTGGCTCTGGGGACCTGTAGCGCGGGTCGCTCTCGGGCGACCCTCCTCGTACACTGCTCTGCCGCCCGCTCTGCGGGCGGTTGGCCGGCGTCTTTCGGGGTGACCGGCTCAAGATAGTTACCTGGTTGATTCTGCCAGTAGTCATATGCTTGTCTCAAAGATTAAGCCATGCATGTCTAAGTATAAGCAATCTATACAGTGAAACTGCGAATGGCTCATTAAATCAGTTATCGTTTATTTGATAGTACCTTACTACTTGGATAACCGTGGTAATTCTAGAGCTAATACATGCTAAAAACCCCGACTTCGGAAGGGGTGTATTTATTAGATAAAAAACCAATGCTCTTCGGGGCTCCTTGGTGATTCATAATAACTTAACGAATCGCATGGCCTTGTGCCGGCGATGGTTCATTCAAATTTCTGCCCTATCAACTTTCGATGGTAGGATAGTGGCCTACCATGGTTTCAACGGGTAACGGGGAATTAGGGTTCTATTCCGGAGAGGGAGCCTGAGAAACGGCTACCACATCCAAGGAAGGCAGCAGGCGCGCAAATTACCCAATCCCGACACGGGGAGGTAGTGACAATAAATACTGATACAGGGCTCTTTTGAGTCTTGTAATTGGAATGAGTACAATTTAAATCCCTTAACGAGGAACAATTGGAGGGCAAGTCTGGTGCCAGCAGCCGCGGTAATTCCAGCTCCAATAGCGTATATTAAAGTTGTTGCAGTTAAAAAGCTCGTAGTTGAACCTTGGGCCTGGCTGGCCGGTCCGCCTCACCGCGTGCACTGGTCCGGCCGGGCCTTTCCTCCTGGGGAGCCGCATGCCCTTCACTGGGTGTGTCGGGGAACCAGGACTTTTACTTTGAAAAAATTAGAGTGTTCAAAGCAGGCCTATGCTCGAATACATTAGCATGGAATAATAGAATAGGACGTGTGGTTCTATTTTGTTGGTTTCTAGGACCGCCGTAATGATTAATAGGGATAGTCGGGGCATCAGTATTCAATTGTCAGAGGTGAAATTCTTGGATTTATTGAAGACTAACTACTGCGAAAGCATTTGCCAAGGATGTTTTCATTAATCAGTGAACGAAAGTTAGGGGATCGAAGACGATCAGATACCGTCGTAGTCTTAACCATAAACTATGCCGACTAGGGATCGGGCGATGTTATCTTTTTGACTCGCTCGGCACCTTACGAGAAATCAAAGTTTTTGGGTTCTGGGGGGAGTATGGTCGCAAGGCTGAAACTTAAAGAAATTGACGGAAGGGCACCACCAGGAGTGGAGCCTGCGGCTTAATTTGACTCAACACGGGGAAACTCACCAGGTCCAGACACAATAAGGATTGACAGATTGAGAGCTCTTTCTTGATTTTGTGGGTGGTGGTGCATGGCCGTTCTTAGTTGGTGGAGTGATTTGTCTGCTTAATTGCGATAACGAACGAGACCTTAACCTGCTAAATAGCCCGGCTAGCTTTGGCTGGTCGCTGGCTTCTTAGAGGGACTATCGGCTCAAGCCGATGGAAGTTTGAGGCAATAACAGGTCTGTGATGCCCTTAGATGTTCTGGGCCGCACGCGCGCTACACTGACAGAGCCAACGAGTTCATCACCTTGGCCGAAAGGTCTGGGTAATCTTGTTAAACTCTGTCGTGCTGGGGATAGAGCATTGCAATTATTGCTCTTCAACGAGGAATTCCTAGTAGGCGCGAGTCATCAGCTCGTGCCGACTACGTCCCTGCCCTTTGTACACACCGCCCGTCGCTACTACCGATTGAACGGCTAAGTGAGGCTTCCGGACTGGCTCAGGGAGGTCGGCAACGACCACCCAGAGCTGGAAAGTTGTCCAAACTTGGTCGTTTAGAGGAAGTAAAAGTCGTAACAAGGTTTCGCTACTTTTAAGTATGGAGCAATCTCAATGATTCTTCCGTGGCGACACTTATGGAAGCCTTTGCAGCCCCGCAAGGGGTGGGGAGCACGACTGTAAATAAGTCTCCCTTCATGCAAGTCAGCACCCGCTGGCAACACGATCGAATTGACGGGGACGTCCTAAAGCCTACAACACCAACCCGCCCGGGAAACCGAGGCGGGGGCCCGTGCTAACTCCACGGGGTGGTAAAAGAGTGTATGGATACTCCCTCTGGGGAACTATGGATAATCCGCAGCGAAGACCCTAAGTAGCGCTAGCTATACGGGTAACGTTCACAGACTAAGTGGTTGTGGGTGGAGCCTAGCTCTGCTTAAGATATAGTCGGGCCCTACGTGAAAG
>NW_020167529.1:150000-155000 GCF_001641265.1 Pseudogymnoascus destructans
GGCGGGGGACCTTGCGGCGGGCTTGGGGGCAGATAGCCCCTACCCCCTCTGGGGGGGGTGTATCATGGCGGCGAGAGGCTCGGTGGGGTTTGCCGGGTAGCGGGGGGGGTAGAGTGTAGTACAGTGTAGTACAGTGGAGGGGTAAGCCTAGAGGTGCTGGGCCCGGGCTATTTCTAGGGAGGTGGTGTGCTGTGGCGCTCCTACAGCAGCCATCTTGCCGGGTAGGTGAGTGAGTGGCTACCCGGCAAACCTCTTGCCGGGTAGCTGGGTGGTGAGGAGCTACCCGGCAAAGATCTTGGAACCGCGACGGGGCCTGCCACGGGGGACCTAGGGGGGCAGGCTCACTAGGGATTGGGTCAGTTAGGGTGTGGGTAGCCCGCTGCTGCCCCCTGGGTCGCCCAGAGCAGATCCTAATTTTCGACTTTTTTGCCAGGTAGCTGTTTGCCGGGTAGCGGGGCGGTTTTGGCAGCGGGTGGTTTTGCCGGGTAGCTGGGGCTCATCGGGGGAGGTTTGGGGGGTTTCGACTTTTTTTGCCGGGTAGCTGTTTGCCGGGTAGCTGGGTCGGTAGGAGCTACCCGGCAAGGCTGGGGCTGTAGGGGGCGGGTAGGGCACCCCGTGGCAGCCGTAGCTACACCGTAGGGCCTTGTGGGAGAGGTCTTTGGGGGGGGTCAGGGAATTTGAGGCGAGGAGCTGGGATGTGTATATATATACTAGATCGGAGATGTTGAATAGGGTGGGCATAAGACTTGGGTAGGCAAGTGGGCAGTGCTGCTACGCAGGGCTCCTCACAGCTATAAGGAAGGGCAGCGTCAGTTGAGCCTTGGGGTGGGCGGGGGGCTAGGACCCCCAAGGGTGGGATTTGAGGTGCCTGGCAGCCCCCTCCGGCCCCCCCCCCCCCAACTACCACCCAACGCGAAATCCGAAAAATTCCGTGGTCAGCTTTTCGGCCTTAACTTTGAGTGTGTTTGTATGGAAAAACGTCGCTTTTTAAAAAATCACATACAAATGAATTTATCGGAAAAACATTTTGTGCACGGGAGGGTTTTCTGACGAGTCGCAATGTCAAAAGGGGTCGGTGGGTATATGATGGGGGCGAGCGAAGGCTCATTAGGAAAACGCAAAAGTAGGCTTGGAGACTCTTTGGCAGTGCTAGTATAGGGAAGAACCGGAAAGTAGGCCTTGAGCAATCTTGGCAGTGCTGGTACGGGGACCTGGAAAGTAGGCCTTGGAGCACCTCTTCGCAGTGCTAGTCGTGTGTTCCTAGTGGGCTTAGATCCTCCTATCTTGAGGCTGCTTCGGCAACCTCTGTCTCTTAGTTGACACGCCACCTTCTGCGAGCCGGACGACTGATTAGTGAACGCGCTGTCACGGTCGGCCCCAGGGAGGCACAACACCCGAGGTTCGAGACCCTAGCCTGAGAGGGCCTGGGGATCACTAACGGTGCCCGAAAGTCTGGTGGCGAAAGCCGCCAGTACCGTAGGAGTCTGTGGATTACTGGCCGATGGCCACCGTTCTCTGCTAGACATTTGGGGGCAAGCTTAGGCTGGTAGCCGCTTCGTGCGTGACCGGCCGACAGTAACCTCCTCCTGAGGGTCGCATGTGACACCCTGCGAAGGCGCCTAGCGCCCTACCAGTGGTGCCGCGGACCAACCCTTGGGGAACACAGTGGGGGCAATTGGATCGTGCTGTGGGAACCTGTTGTAGCTCTGGCTCTGGGGACCTGTAGCGCGGGTCGCTCTCGGGCGACCCTCCTCGTACACTGCTCTGCCGCCCGCTCTGCGGGCGGTTGGCCGGCGTCTTTCGGGGTGACCGGCTCAAGATAGTTACCTGGTTGATTCTGCCAGTAGTCATATGCTTGTCTCAAAGATTAAGCCATGCATGTCTAAGTATAAGCAATCTATACAGTGAAACTGCGAATGGCTCATTAAATCAGTTATCGTTTATTTGATAGTACCTTACTACTTGGATAACCGTGGTAATTCTAGAGCTAATACATGCTAAAAACCCCGACTTCGGAAGGGGTGTATTTATTAGATAAAAAACCAATGCTCTTCGGGGCTCCTTGGTGATTCATAATAACTTAACGAATCGCATGGCCTTGTGCCGGCGATGGTTCATTCAAATTTCTGCCCTATCAACTTTCGATGGTAGGATAGTGGCCTACCATGGTTTCAACGGGTAACGGGGAATTAGGGTTCTATTCCGGAGAGGGAGCCTGAGAAACGGCTACCACATCCAAGGAAGGCAGCAGGCGCGCAAATTACCCAATCCCGACACGGGGAGGTAGTGACAATAAATACTGATACAGGGCTCTTTTGAGTCTTGTAATTGGAATGAGTACAATTTAAATCCCTTAACGAGGAACAATTGGAGGGCAAGTCTGGTGCCAGCAGCCGCGGTAATTCCAGCTCCAATAGCGTATATTAAAGTTGTTGCAGTTAAAAAGCTCGTAGTTGAACCTTGGGCCTGGCTGGCCGGTCCGCCTCACCGCGTGCACTGGTCCGGCCGGGCCTTTCCTCCTGGGGAGCCGCATGCCCTTCACTGGGTGTGTCGGGGAACCAGGACTTTTACTTTGAAAAAATTAGAGTGTTCAAAGCAGGCCTATGCTCGAATACATTAGCATGGAATAATAGAATAGGACGTGTGGTTCTATTTTGTTGGTTTCTAGGACCGCCGTAATGATTAATAGGGATAGTCGGGGGCATCAGTATTCAATTGTCAGAGGTGAAATTCTTGGATTTATTGAAGACTAACTACTGCGAAAGCATTTGCCAAGGATGTTTTCATTAATCAGTGAACGAAAGTTAGGGGATCGAAGACGATCAGATACCGTCGTAGTCTTAACCATAAACTATGCCGACTAGGGATCGGGCGATGTTATCTTTTTGACTCGCTCGGCACCTTACGAGAAATCAAAGTTTTTGGTTCTGGGGGGAGTATGGTCGCAAGGCTGAAACTTAAAGAAATTGACGGAAGGGCACCACCAGGAGTGGAGCCTGCGGCTTAATTTGACTCAACACGGGGAAACTCACCAGGTCCAGACACAATAAGGATTGACAGATTGAGAGCTCTTTCTTGATTTTGTGGGTGGTGGTGCATGGCCGTTCTTAGTTGGTGGAGTGATTTGTCTGCTTAATTGCGATAACGAACGAGACCTTAACCTGCTAAATAGCCCGGCTAGCTTTGGCTGGTCGCTGGCTTCTTAGAGGGACTATCGGCTCAAGCCGATGGAAGTTTGAGGCAATAACAGGTCTGTGATGCCCTTAGATGTTCTGGGCCGCACGCGCGCTACACTGACAGAGCCAACGAGTTCATCACCTTGGCCGAAAGGTCTGGGTAATCTTGTTAAACTCTGTCGTGCTGGGGATAGAGCATTGCAATTATTGCTCTTCAACGAGGAATTCCTAGTAGGCGCGAGTCATCAGCTCGTGCCGACTACGTCCCTGCCCTTTGTACACACCGCCCGTCGCTACTACCGATTGAACGGCTAAGTGAGGCTTCCGGACTGGCTCAGGGAGGTCGGCAACGACCACCCAGAGCTGGAAAGTTGTCCAAACTTGGTCGTTTAGAGGAAGTAAAAGTCGTAACAAGGTTTCGCTACTTTTAAGTATGGAGCAATCTCAATGATTCTTCCGTGGCGACACTTATGGAAGCCTTTGCAGCCCCGCAAGGGGTGGGGAGCACGACTGTAAATAAGTCTCCCTTCATGCAAGTCAGCACCCGCTGGCAACACGATCGAATTGACGGGGACGTCCTAAAGCCTACAACACCAACCCGCCCGGGAAACCGAGGCGGGGGCCCGTGCTAACTCCACGGGGTGGTAAAAGAGTGTATGGATACTCCCTCTGGGGAACTATGGATAATCCGCAGCGAAGACCCTAAGTAGCGCTAGCTATACGGGTAACGTTCACAGACTAAGTGGTTGTGGGTGGAGCCTAGCTCTGCTTAAGATATAGTCGGGCCCTACGTGAAAGCGCAGGGGTGAGTCGCTACGAACTCGAAACCGTTCCGTAGGTGAACCTGCGGAAGGATCATTACAGTAGTCGCCCGGGTTGCCGCAAGGCCTCCCGGGTAACCTACCACCCTTTGTTTATTACACTTTGTTGCTTTGGCAGGCCTGCCCTCGGGCTGCTGGCTCCGGCCGGCGAGCGCTTGCCAGAGGACTAAACTCTGTTTGTCTATACTGTCTGAGTACTATATAATAGTTAAAAACTTTCAACAACGGATCTCTTGGTTCTGGCATCGATGAAGAACGCAGCGAAATGCGATAAGTAATGTGAATTGCAGAATTCAGTGAATCATCGAATCTTTGAACGCACATTGCGCCCCCTGGTATTCCGGGGGGCATGCCTGTCCGAGCGTCATTACAACCCTCAAGCTCAGCTTGGTATTGGGCCCCGCCGACCCGGCGGGCCCTAAAGTCAGTGGCGGTGCCGTCCGGCTCCGAGCGTAGTAATTCTTCTCGCTCCGGAGGTCCGGTCGTGTGCTTGCCAGCAACCCCCAATTTTTTCAGGTTGACCTCGGATCAGGTAGGGATACCCGCTGAACTTAAGCATATCAATAAGCGGAGGAAAAGAAACCAACAGGGATTACCTCAGTAACGGCGAGTGAAGCGGTAACAGCTTCAAATTTGAAATCTGGCCTCACGGTCCGAGTTGTAATTTGTAGAGGATGCTTCGAGCATGGTCTGGCCTAAGTTCCTTGGAACAGGACGTCATAGAGGGTGAGAATCCCGTATGCGGCCAGGTGCCTACGCTCATGTGAAAGCTCCTTCGACGAGTCGAGTTGTTTGGGAATGCAGCTCAAAATGGGTGGTAAATTTCATCTAAAGCTAAATATTGGCCAGAGACCGATAGCGCACAAGTAGAGTGATCGAAAGATGAAAAGCACTTTGGAAAGAGAGTTAAACAGTACGTGAAATTGTTGAAAGGGAAGCGCTTGCAACCAGACTTGCGCGCGGCCGATCATCCGGTGTTCTCACCGGTGCACTCGGCCGTGCT
>NW_020167529.1:160000-162500 GCF_001641265.1 Pseudogymnoascus destructans
AACATTTTGTGCACGGGAGGGTTTTCTGACGAGTCGCAATGTCAAAAGGGGTCGGTGGGTATATGATGGGGGCGAGCGAAGGCTCATTAGGAAAACGCAAAAGTAGGCTTGGAGACTCTTTGGCAGTGCTAGTATAGGGAAGAACCGGAAAGTAGGCCTTGAGCAATCTTGGCAGTGCTGGTACGGGGACCTGGAAAGTAGGCCTTGGAGCACCTCTTCGCAGTGCTAGTCGTGTGTTCCTAGTGGGCTTAGATCCTCCTATCTTGAGGCTGCTTCGGCAACCTCTGTCTCTTAGTTGACACGCCACCTTCTGCGAGCCGGACGACTGATTAGTGAACGCGCTGTCACGGTCGGCCCCAGGGAGGCACAACACCCGAGGTTCGAGACCCTAGCCTGAGAGGGCCTGGGGATCACTAACGGTGCCCGAAAGTCTGGTGGCGAAAGCCGCCAGTACCGTAGGAGTCTGTGGATTACTGGCCGATGGCCACCGTTCTCTGCTAGACATTTGGGGGCAAGCTTAGGCTGGTAGCCGCTTCGTGCGTGACCGGCCGACAGTAACCTCCTCCTGAGGGTCGCATGTGACACCCTGCGAAGGCGCCTAGCGCCCTACCAGTGGTGCCGCGGACCAACCCTTGGGGAACACAGTGGGGGCAATTGGATCGTGCTGTGGGAACCTGTTGTAGCTCTGGCTCTGGGGACCTGTAGCGCGGGTCGCTCTCGGGCGACCCTCCTCGTACACTGCTCTGCCGCCCGCTCTGCGGGCGGTTGGCCGGCGTCTTTCGGGGTGACCGGCTCAAGATAGTTACCTGGTTGATTCTGCCAGTAGTCATATGCTTGTCTCAAAGATTAAGCCATGCATGTCTAAGTATAAGCAATCTATACAGTGAAACTGCGAATGGCTCATTAAATCAGTTATCGTTTATTTGATAGTACCTTACTACTTGGATAACCGTGGTAATTCTAGAGCTAATACATGCTAAAAACCCCGACTTCGGAAGGGGTGTATTTATTAGATAAAAAACCAATGCTCTTCGGGGCTCCTTGGTGATTCATAATAACTTAACGAATCGCATGGCCTTGTGCCGGCGATGGTTCATTCAAATTTCTGCCCTATCAACTTTCGATGGTAGGATAGTGGCCTACCATGGTTTCAACGGGTAACGGGGAATTAGGGTTCTATTCCGGAGAGGGAGCCTGAGAAACGGCTACCACATCCAAGGAAGGCAGCAGGCGCGCAAATTACCCAATCCCGACACGGGGAGGTAGTGACAATAAATACTGATACAGGGCTCTTTTGAGTCTTGTAATTGGAATGAGTACAATTTAAATCCCTTAACGAGGAACAATTGGAGGGCAAGTCTGGTGCCAGCAGCCGCGGTAATTCCAGCTCCAATAGCGTATATTAAAGTTGTTGCAGTTAAAAAGCTCGTAGTTGAACCTTGGGCCTGGCTGGCCGGTCCGCCTCACCGCGTGCACTGGTCCGGCCGGGCCTTTCCTCCTGGGGAGCCGCATGCCCTTCACTGGGTGTGTCGGGGAACCAGGACTTTTACTTTGAAAAAATTAGAGTGTTCAAAGCAGGCCTATGCTCGAATACATTAGCATGGAATAATAGAATAGGACGTGTGGTTCTATTTTGTTGGTTTCTAGGACCGCCGTAATGATTAATAGGGATAGTCGGGGGCATCAGTATTCAATTGTCAGAGGTGAAATTCTTGGATTTATTGAAGACTAACTACTGCGAAAGCATTTGCCAAGGATGTTTTCATTAATCAGTGAACGAAAGTTAGGGGATCGAAGACGATCAGATACCGTCGTAGTCTTAACCATAAACTATGCCGACTAGGGATCGGGCGATGTTATCTTTTTGACTCGCTCGGCACCTTACGAGAAATCAAAGTTTTTGGGTTCTGGGGGGAGTATGGTCGCAAGGCTGAAACTTAAAGAAATTGACGGAAGGGCACCACCAGGAGTGGAGCCTGCGGCTTAATTTGACTCAACACGGGGAAACTCACCAGGTCCAGACACAATAAGGATTGACAGATTGAGAGCTCTTTCTTGATTTTGTGGGTGGTGGTGCATGGCCGTTCTTAGTTGGTGGAGTGATTTGTCTGCTTAATTGCGATAACGAACGAGACCTTAACCTGCTAAATAGCCCGGCTAGCTTTGGCTGGTCGCTGGCTTCTTAGAGGGACTATCGGCTCAAGCCGATGGAAGTTTGAGGCAATAACAGGTCTGTGATGCCCTTAGATGTTCTGGGCCGCACGCGCGCTACACTGACAGAGCCAACGAGTTCATCACCTTGGCCGAAAGGTCTGGGTAATCTTGTTAAACTCTGTCGTGCTGGGGATAGAGCATTGCAATTATTGCTCTTCAACGAGGAATTCCTAGTAGGCGCGAGTCATCAGCTCGTGCCGACTACGTCCCTGCCCTTTGTACACACCGCCCGTCGCTACTACCGATTGAACGGCTAAGTGAGGCTTCCGGACTGGCTCAGGGAGGT
>NW_020167529.1:170000-172500 GCF_001641265.1 Pseudogymnoascus destructans
CAATGCTCTTCGGGGCTCCTTGGTGATTCATAATAACTTAACGAATCGCATGGCCTTGTGCCGGCGATGGTTCATTCAAATTTCTGCCCTATCAACTTTCGATGGTAGGATAGTGGCCTACCATGGTTTCAACGGGTAACGGGGAATTAGGGTTCTATTCCGGAGAGGGAGCCTGAGAAACGGCTACCACATCCAAGGAAGGCAGCAGGCGCGCAAATTACCCAATCCCGACACGGGGAGGTAGTGACAATAAATACTGATACAGGGCTCTTTTGAGTCTTGTAATTGGAATGAGTACAATTTAAATCCCTTAACGAGGAACAATTGGAGGGCAAGTCTGGTGCCAGCAGCCGCGGTAATTCCAGCTCCAATAGCGTATATTAAAGTTGTTGCAGTTAAAAAGCTCGTAGTTGAACCTTGGGCCTGGCTGGCCGGTCCGCCTCACCGCGTGCACTGGTCCGGCCGGGCCTTTCCTCCTGGGGAGCCGCATGCCCTTCACTGGGTGTGTCGGGGAACCAGGACTTTTACTTTGAAAAAATTAGAGTGTTCAAAGCAGGCCTATGCTCGAATACATTAGCATGGAATAATAGAATAGGACGTGTGGTTCTATTTTGTTGGTTTCTAGGACCGCCGTAATGATTAATAGGGATAGTCGGGGGCATCAGTATTCAATTGTCAGAGGTGAAATTCTTGGATTTATTGAAGACTAACTACTGCGAAAGCATTTGCCAAGGATGTTTTCATTAATCAGTGAACGAAAGTTAGGGGATCGAAGACGATCAGATACCGTCGTAGTCTTAACCATAAACTATGCCGACTAGGGATCGGGCGATGTTATCTTTTTGACTCGCTCGGCACCTTACGAGAAATCAAAGTTTTTGGGTTCTGGGGGGAGTATGGTCGCAAGGCTGAAACTTAAAGAAATTGACGGAAGGGCACCACCAGGAGTGGAGCCTGCGGCTTAATTTGACTCAACACGGGGAAACTCACCAGGTCCAGACACAATAAGGATTGACAGATTGAGAGCTCTTTCTTGATTTTGTGGGTGGTGGTGCATGGCCGTTCTTAGTTGGTGGAGTGATTTGTCTGCTTAATTGCGATAACGAACGAGACCTTAACCTGCTAAATAGCCCGGCTAGCTTTGGCTGGTCGCTGGCTTCTTAGAGGGACTATCGGCTCAAGCCGATGGAAGTTTGAGGCAATAACAGGTCTGTGATGCCCTTAGATGTTCTGGGCCGCACGCGCGCTACACTGACAGAGCCAACGAGTTCATCACCTTGGCCGAAAGGTCTGGGTAATCTTGTTAAACTCTGTCGTGCTGGGGATAGAGCATTGCAATTATTGCTCTTCAACGAGGAATTCCTAGTAGGCGCGAGTCATCAGCTCGTGCCGACTACGTCCCTGCCCTTTGTACACACCGCCCGTCGCTACTACCGATTGAACGGCTAAGTGAGGCTTCCGGACTGGCTCAGGGAGGTCGGCAACGACCACCCAGAGCTGGAAAGTTGTCCAAACTTGGTCGTTTAGAGGAAGTAAAAGTCGTAACAAGGTTTCGCTACTTTTAAGTATGGAGCAATCTCAATGATTCTTCCGTGGCGACACTTATGGAAGCCTTTGCAGCCCCGCAAGGGGTGGGGAGCACGACTGTAAATAAGTCTCCCTTCATGCAAGTCAGCACCCGCTGGCAACACGATCGAATTGACGGGGACGTCCTAAAGCCTACAACACCAACCCGCCCGGGAAACCGAGGCGGGGGCCCGTGCTAACTCCACGGGGTGGTAAAAGAGTGTATGGATACTCCCTCTGGGGAACTATGGATAATCCGCAGCGAAGACCCTAAGTAGCGCTAGCTATACGGGTAACGTTCACAGACTAAGTGGTTGTGGGTGGAGCCTAGCTCTGCTTAAGATATAGTCGGGCCCTACGTGAAAGCGCAGGGGTGAGTCGCTACGAACTCGAAACCGTTCCGTAGGTGAACCTGCGGAAGGATCATTACAGTAGTCGCCCGGGTTGCCGCAAGGCCTCCCGGGTAACCTACCACCCTTTGTTTATTACACTTTGTTGCTTTGGCAGGCCTGCCCTCGGGCTGCTGGCTCCGGCCGGCGAGCGCTTGCCAGAGGACTAAACTCTGTTTGTCTATACTGTCTGAGTACTATATAATAGTTAAAACTTTCAACAACGGATCTCTTGGTTCTGGCATCGATGAAGAACGCAGCGAAATGCGATAAGTAATGTGAATTGCAGAATTCAGTGAATCATCGAATCTTTGAACGCACATTGCGCCCCCTGGTATTCCGGGGGGCATGCCTGTCCGAGCGTCATTACAACCCTCAAGCTCAGCTTGGTATTGGGCCCCGCCGACCCGGCGGGCCCTAAAGTCAGTGGCGGTGCCGTCCGGCTCCGAGCGTAGTAATTCTTCTCGCTCCGGAGGTCCGGTCGTGTGCTTGCCAGCAACCCCCAATTTTTTCAGGTTGACCTCGGATCAGGTAGGGATACCCGC
>NW_020167529.1:177500-180000 GCF_001641265.1 Pseudogymnoascus destructans
GTAGGAGCTACCCGGCAAGGCTGGGGCTGTAGGGGGCGGGTAGGGCACCCCGTGGCAGCCGTAGCTACACCGTAGGGCCTTGTGGGAGAGGTCTTTGGGGGGGGTCAGGGAATTTGAGGCGAGGAGCTGGGATGTGTATATATATACTAGATCGGAGATGTTGAATAGGGTGGGCATAAGACTTGGGTAGGCAAGTGGGCAGTGCTGCTACGCAGGGCTCCTCACAGCTATAAGGAAGGGCAGCGTCAGTTGAGCCTTGGGGTGGGCGGGGGGCTAGGACCCCCAAGGGTGGGATTTGAGGTGCCTGGCAGCCCCCTCCGGCCCCCCCCCCCCCAACTACCACCCAACGCGAAATCCGAAAAATTCCGTGGTCAGCTTTTCGGCCTTAACTTTGAGTGTGTTTGTATGGAAAAACGTCGCTTTTTAAAAAATCACATACAAATGAATTTATCGGAAAAACATTTTGTGCACGGGAGGGTTTTCTGACGAGTCGCAATGTCAAAAGGGGTCGGTGGGTATATGATGGGGGCGAGCGAAGGCTCATTAGGAAAACGCAAAAGTAGGCTTGGAGACTCTTTGGCAGTGCTAGTATAGGGAAGAACCGGAAAGTAGGCCTTGAGCAATCTTGGCAGTGCTGGTACGGGGACCTGGAAAGTAGGCCTTGGAGCACCTCTTCGCAGTGCTAGTCGTGTGTTCCTAGTGGGCTTAGATCCTCCTATCTTGAGGCTGCTTCGGCAACCTCTGTCTCTTAGTTGACACGCCACCTTCTGCGAGCCGGACGACTGATTAGTGAACGCGCTGTCACGGTCGGCCCCAGGGAGGCACAACACCCGAGGTTCGAGACCCTAGCCTGAGAGGGCCTGGGGATCACTAACGGTGCCCGAAAGTCTGGTGGCGAAAGCCGCCAGTACCGTAGGAGTCTGTGGATTACTGGCCGATGGCCACCGTTCTCTGCTAGACATTTGGGGGCAAGCTTAGGCTGGTAGCCGCTTCGTGCGTGACCGGCCGACAGTAACCTCCTCCTGAGGGTCGCATGTGACACCCTGCGAAGGCGCCTAGCGCCCTACCAGTGGTGCCGCGGACCAACCCTTGGGGAACACAGTGGGGGCAATTGGATCGTGCTGTGGGAACCTGTTGTAGCTCTGGCTCTGGGGACCTGTAGCGCGGGTCGCTCTCGGGCGACCCTCCTCGTACACTGCTCTGCCGCCCGCTCTGCGGGCGGTTGGCCGGCGTCTTTCGGGGTGACCGGCTCAAGATAGTTACCTGGTTGATTCTGCCAGTAGTCATATGCTTGTCTCAAAGATTAAGCCATGCATGTCTAAGTATAAGCAATCTATACAGTGAAACTGCGAATGGCTCATTAAATCAGTTATCGTTTATTTGATAGTACCTTACTACTTGGATAACCGTGGTAATTCTAGAGCTAATACATGCTAAAAACCCCGACTTCGGAAGGGGTGTATTTATTAGATAAAAAACCAATGCTCTTCGGGGCTCCTTGGTGATTCATAATAACTTAACGAATCGCATGGCCTTGTGCCGGCGATGGTTCATTCAAATTTCTGCCCTATCAACTTTCGATGGTAGGATAGTGGCCTACCATGGTTTCAACGGGTAACGGGGAATTAGGGTTCTATTCCGGAGAGGGAGCCTGAGAAACGGCTACCACATCCAAGGAAGGCAGCAGGCGCGCAAATTACCCAATCCCGACACGGGGAGGTAGTGACAATAAATACTGATACAGGGCTCTTTTGAGTCTTGTAATTGGAATGAGTACAATTTAAATCCCTTAACGAGGAACAATTGGAGGGCAAGTCTGGTGCCAGCAGCCGCGGTAATTCCAGCTCCAATAGCGTATATTAAAGTTGTTGCAGTTAAAAAGCTCGTAGTTGAACCTTGGGCCTGGCTGGCCGGTCCGCCTCACCGCGTGCACTGGTCCGGCCGGGCCTTTCCTCCTGGGGAGCCGCATGCCCTTCACTGGGTGTGTCGGGGAACCAGGACTTTTACTTTGAAAAAATTAGAGTGTTCAAAGCAGGCCTATGCTCGAATACATTAGCATGGAATAATAGAATAGGACGTGTGGTTCTATTTTGTTGGTTTCTAGGACCGCCGTAATGATTAATAGGGATAGTCGGGGGCATCAGTATTCAATTGTCAGAGGTGAAATTCTTGGATTTATTGAAGACTAACTACTGCGAAAGCATTTGCCAAGGATGTTTTCATTAATCAGTGAACGAAAGTTAGGGGATCGAAGACGATCAGATACCGTCGTAGTCTTAACCATAAACTATGCCGACTAGGGATCGGGCGATGTTATCTTTTTGACTCGCTCGGCACCTTACGAGAAATCAAAGTTTTTGGGTTCTGGGGGGAGTATGGTCGCAAGGCTGAAACTTAAAGAAATTGACGGAAGGGCACCACCAGGAGTGGAGCCTGCGGCTTAATTTGACTCAACACGGGGAAACTCACCAGGTCCAGACACAATAAGGATTGACAGATT
>NW_020167529.1:187500-190000 GCF_001641265.1 Pseudogymnoascus destructans
CCTGAGGGTCGCATGTGACACCCTGCGAAGGCGCCTAGCGCCCTACCAGTGGTGCCGCGGACCAACCCTTGGGGAACACAGTGGGGGCAATTGGATCGTGCTGTGGGAACCTGTTGTAGCTCTGGCTCTGGGGACCTGTAGCGCGGGTCGCTCTCGGGCGACCCTCCTCGTACACTGCTCTGCCGCCCGCTCTGCGGGCGGTTGGCCGGCGTCTTTCGGGGTGACCGGCTCAAGATAGTTACCTGGTTGATTCTGCCAGTAGTCATATGCTTGTCTCAAAGATTAAGCCATGCATGTCTAAGTATAAGCAATCTATACAGTGAAACTGCGAATGGCTCATTAAATCAGTTATCGTTTATTTGATAGTACCTTACTACTTGGATAACCGTGGTAATTCTAGAGCTAATACATGCTAAAAACCCCGACTTCGGAAGGGGTGTATTTATTAGATAAAAAACCAATGCTCTTCGGGGCTCCTTGGTGATTCATAATAACTTAACGAATCGCATGGCCTTGTGCCGGCGATGGTTCATTCAAATTTCTGCCCTATCAACTTTCGATGGTAGGATAGTGGCCTACCATGGTTTCAACGGGTAACGGGGAATTAGGGTTCTATTCCGGAGAGGGAGCCTGAGAAACGGCTACCACATCCAAGGAAGGCAGCAGGCGCGCAAATTACCCAATCCCGACACGGGGAGGTAGTGACAATAAATACTGATACAGGGCTCTTTTGAGTCTTGTAATTGGAATGAGTACAATTTAAATCCCTTAACGAGGAACAATTGGAGGGCAAGTCTGGTGCCAGCAGCCGCGGTAATTCCAGCTCCAATAGCGTATATTAAAGTTGTTGCAGTTAAAAAGCTCGTAGTTGAACCTTGGGCCTGGCTGGCCGGTCCGCCTCACCGCGTGCACTGGTCCGGCCGGGCCTTTCCTCCTGGGGAGCCGCATGCCCTTCACTGGGTGTGTCGGGGAACCAGGACTTTTACTTTGAAAAAATTAGAGTGTTCAAAGCAGGCCTATGCTCGAATACATTAGCATGGAATAATAGAATAGGACGTGTGGTTCTATTTTGTTGGTTTCTAGGACCGCCGTAATGATTAATAGGGATAGTCGGGGGCATCAGTATTCAATTGTCAGAGGTGAAATTCTTGGATTTATTGAAGACTAACTACTGCGAAAGCATTTGCCAAGGATGTTTTCATTAATCAGTGAACGAAAGTTAGGGGATCGAAGACGATCAGATACCGTCGTAGTCTTAACCATAAACTATGCCGACTAGGGATCGGGCGATGTTATCTTTTTGACTCGCTCGGCACCTTACGAGAAATCAAAGTTTTTGGGTTCTGGGGGGAGTATGGTCGCAAGGCTGAAACTTAAAGAAATTGACGGAAGGGCACCACCAGGAGTGGAGCCTGCGGCTTAATTTGACTCAACACGGGGAAACTCACCAGGTCCAGACACAATAAGGATTGACAGATTGAGAGCTCTTTCTTGATTTTGTGGGTGGTGGTGCATGGCCGTTCTTAGTTGGTGGAGTGATTTGTCTGCTTAATTGCGATAACGAACGAGACCTTAACCTGCTAAATAGCCCGGCTAGCTTTGGCTGGTCGCTGGCTTCTTAGAGGGACTATCGGCTCAAGCCGATGGAAGTTTGAGGCAATAACAGGTCTGTGATGCCCTTAGATGTTCTGGGCCGCACGCGCGCTACACTGACAGAGCCAACGAGTTCATCACCTTGGCCGAAAGGTCTGGGTAATCTTGTTAAACTCTGTCGTGCTGGGGATAGAGCATTGCAATTATTGCTCTTCAACGAGGAATTCCTAGTAGGCGCGAGTCATCAGCTCGTGCCGACTACGTCCCTGCCCTTTGTACACACCGCCCGTCGCTACTACCGATTGAACGGCTAAGTGAGGCTTCCGGACTGGCTCAGGGAGGTCGGCAACGACCACCCAGAGCTGGAAAGTTGTCCAAACTTGGTCGTTTAGAGGAAGTAAAAGTCGTAACAAGGTTTCGCTACTTTTAAGTATGGAGCAATCTCAATGATTCTTCCGTGGCGACACTTATGGAAGCCTTTGCAGCCCCGCAAGGGGTGGGGAGCACGACTGTAAATAAGTCTCCCTTCATGCAAGTCAGCACCCGCTGGCAACACGATCGAATTGACGGGGACGTCCTAAAGCCTACAACACCAACCCGCCCGGGAAACCGAGGCGGGGGCCCGTGCTAACTCCACGGGGTGGTAAAAGAGTGTATGGATACTCCCTCTGGGGAACTATGGATAATCCGCAGCGAAGACCCTAAGTAGCGCTAGCTATACGGGTAACGTTCACAGACTAAGTGGTTGTGGGTGGAGCCTAGCTCTGCTTAAGATATAGTCGGGCCCTACGTGAAAGCGCAGGGGTGAGTCGCTACGAACTCGAAACCGTTCCGTAGGTGAACCTGCGGAAGGATCATTACAGTAGTCGCCCGGGTTGCCGCAAGGCCTCCCGGGTAACCTACCACC
>NW_020167529.1:195000-200000 GCF_001641265.1 Pseudogymnoascus destructans
GGGTAGAGTGTAGTACAGTGTAGTACAGTGGAGGGGTAAGCCTAGAGGTGCTGGGCCCGGGCTATTTCTAGGGAGGTGGTGTGCTGTGGCGCTCCTACAGCAGCCATCTTGCCGGGTAGGTGAGTGAGTGGCTACCCGGCAAACCTCTTGCCGGGTAGCTGGGTGGTGAGGAGCTACCCGGCAAAGATCTTGGAACCGCGACGGGGCCTGCCACGGGGGACCTAGGGGGGCAGGCTCACTAGGGATTGGGTCAGTTAGGGTGTGGGTAGCCCGCTGCTGCCCCCTGGGTCGCCCAGAGCAGATCCTAATTTTCGACTTTTTTGCCAGGTAGCTGTTTGCCGGGTAGCGGGGCGGTTTTGGCAGCGGGTGGTTTTGCCGGGTAGCTGGGGCTCATCGGGGGAGGTTTGGGGGGTTTCGACTTTTTTTGCCGGGTAGCTGTTTGCCGGGTAGCTGGGTCGGTAGGAGCTACCCGGCAAGGCTGGGGCTGTAGGGGGCGGGTAGGGCACCCCGTGGCAGCCGTAGCTACACCGTAGGGCCTTGTGGGAGAGGTCTTTGGGGGGGGTCAGGGAATTTGAGGCGAGGAGCTGGGATGTGTATATATATACTAGATCGGAGATGTTGAATAGGGTGGGCATAAGACTTGGGTAGGCAAGTGGGCAGTGCTGCTACGCAGGGCTCCTCACAGCTATAAGGAAGGGCAGCGTCAGTTGAGCCTTGGGGTGGGCGGGGGGCTAGGACCCCCAAGGGTGGGATTTGAGGTGCCTGGCAGCCCCCTCCGGCCCCCCCCCCCCCAACTACCACCCAACGCGAAATCCGAAAAATTCCGTGGTCAGCTTTTCGGCCTTAACTTTGAGTGTGTTTGTATGGAAAAACGTCGCTTTTTAAAAAATCACATACAAATGAATTTATCGGAAAAACATTTTGTGCACGGGAGGGTTTTCTGACGAGTCGCAATGTCAAAAGGGGTCGGTGGGTATATGATGGGGGCGAGCGAAGGCTCATTAGGAAAACGCAAAAGTAGGCTTGGAGACTCTTTGGCAGTGCTAGTATAGGGAAGAACCGGAAAGTAGGCCTTGAGCAATCTTGGCAGTGCTGGTACGGGGACCTGGAAAGTAGGCCTTGGAGCACCTCTTCGCAGTGCTAGTCGTGTGTTCCTAGTGGGCTTAGATCCTCCTATCTTGAGGCTGCTTCGGCAACCTCTGTCTCTTAGTTGACACGCCACCTTCTGCGAGCCGGACGACTGATTAGTGAACGCGCTGTCACGGTCGGCCCCAGGGAGGCACAACACCCGAGGTTCGAGACCCTAGCCTGAGAGGGCCTGGGGATCACTAACGGTGCCCGAAAGTCTGGTGGCGAAAGCCGCCAGTACCGTAGGAGTCTGTGGATTACTGGCCGATGGCCACCGTTCTCTGCTAGACATTTGGGGGCAAGCTTAGGCTGGTAGCCGCTTCGTGCGTGACCGGCCGACAGTAACCTCCTCCTGAGGGTCGCATGTGACACCCTGCGAAGGCGCCTAGCGCCCTACCAGTGGTGCCGCGGACCAACCCTTGGGGAACACAGTGGGGGCAATTGGATCGTGCTGTGGGAACCTGTTGTAGCTCTGGCTCTGGGGACCTGTAGCGCGGGTCGCTCTCGGGCGACCCTCCTCGTACACTGCTCTGCCGCCCGCTCTGCGGGCGGTTGGCCGGCGTCTTTCGGGGTGACCGGCTCAAGATAGTTACCTGGTTGATTCTGCCAGTAGTCATATGCTTGTCTCAAAGATTAAGCCATGCATGTCTAAGTATAAGCAATCTATACAGTGAAACTGCGAATGGCTCATTAAATCAGTTATCGTTTATTTGATAGTACCTTACTACTTGGATAACCGTGGTAATTCTAGAGCTAATACATGCTAAAAACCCCGACTTCGGAAGGGGTGTATTTATTAGATAAAAAACCAATGCTCTTCGGGGCTCCTTGGTGATTCATAATAACTTAACGAATCGCATGGCCTTGTGCCGGCGATGGTTCATTCAAATTTCTGCCCTATCAACTTTCGATGGTAGGATAGTGGCCTACCATGGTTTCAACGGGTAACGGGGAATTAGGGTTCTATTCCGGAGAGGGAGCCTGAGAAACGGCTACCACATCCAAGGAAGGCAGCAGGCGCGCAAATTACCCAATCCCGACACGGGGAGGTAGTGACAATAAATACTGATACAGGGCTCTTTTGAGTCTTGTAATTGGAATGAGTACAATTTAAATCCCTTAACGAGGAACAATTGGAGGGCAAGTCTGGTGCCAGCAGCCGCGGTAATTCCAGCTCCAATAGCGTATATTAAAGTTGTTGCAGTTAAAAAGCTCGTAGTTGAACCTTGGGCCTGGCTGGCCGGTCCGCCTCACCGCGTGCACTGGTCCGGCCGGGCCTTTCCTCCTGGGGAGCCGCATGCCCTTCACTGGGTGTGTCGGGGAACCAGGACTTTTACTTTGAAAAAATTAGAGTGTTCAAAGCAGGCCTATGCTCGAATACATTAGCATGGAATAATAGAATAGGACGTGTGGTTCTATTTTGTTGGTTTCTAGGACCGCCGTAATGATTAATAGGGATAGTCGGGGGCATCAGTATTCAATTGTCAGAGGTGAAATTCTTGGATTTATTGAAGACTAACTACTGCGAAAGCATTTGCCAAGGATGTTTTCATTAATCAGTGAACGAAAGTTAGGGGATCGAAGACGATCAGATACCGTCGTAGTCTTAACCATAAACTATGCCGACTAGGGATCGGGCGATGTTATCTTTTTGACTCGCTCGGCACCTTACGAGAAATCAAAGTTTTTGGGTTCTGGGGGGAGTATGGTCGCAAGGCTGAAACTTAAAGAAATTGACGGAAGGGCACCACCAGGAGTGGAGCCTGCGGCTTAATTTGACTCAACACGGGGAAACTCACCAGGTCCAGACACAATAAGGATTGACAGATTGAGAGCTCTTTCTTGATTTTGTGGGTGGTGGTGCATGGCCGTTCTTAGTTGGTGGAGTGATTTGTCTGCTTAATTGCGATAACGAACGAGACCTTAACCTGCTAAATAGCCCGGCTAGCTTTGGCTGGTCGCTGGCTTCTTAGAGGGACTATCGGCTCAAGCCGATGGAAGTTTGAGGCAATAACAGGTCTGTGATGCCCTTAGATGTTCTGGGCCGCACGCGCGCTACACTGACAGAGCCAACGAGTTCATCACCTTGGCCGAAAGGTCTGGGTAATCTTGTTAAACTCTGTCGTGCTGGGGATAGAGCATTGCAATTATTGCTCTTCAACGAGGAATTCCTAGTAGGCGCGAGTCATCAGCTCGTGCCGACTACGTCCCTGCCCTTTGTACACACCGCCCGTCGCTACTACCGATTGAACGGCTAAGTGAGGCTTCCGGACTGGCTCAGGGAGGTCGGCAACGACCACCCAGAGCTGGAAAGTTGTCCAAACTTGGTCGTTTAGAGGAAGTAAAAGTCGTAACAAGGTTTCGCTACTTTTAAGTATGGAGCAATCTCAATGATTCTTCCGTGGCGACACTTATGGAAGCCTTTGCAGCCCCGCAAGGGGTGGGGAGCACGACTGTAAATAAGTCTCCCTTCATGCAAGTCAGCACCCGCTGGCAACACGATCGAATTGACGGGGACGTCCTAAAGCCTACAACACCAACCCGCCCGGGAAACCGAGGCGGGGGCCCGTGCTAACTCCACGGGGTGGTAAAAGAGTGTATGGATACTCCCTCTGGGGAACTATGGATAATCCGCAGCGAAGACCCTAAGTAGCGCTAGCTATACGGGTAACGTTCACAGACTAAGTGGTTGTGGGTGGAGCCTAGCTCTGCTTAAGATATAGTCGGGCCCTACGTGAAAGCGCAGGGGTGAGTCGCTACGAACTCGAAACCGTTCCGTAGGTGAACCTGCGGAAGGATCATTACAGTAGTCGCCCGGGTTGCCGCAAGGCCTCCCGGGTAACCTACCACCCTTTGTTTATTACACTTTGTTGCTTTGGCAGGCCTGCCCTCGGGCTGCTGGCTCCGGCCGGCGAGCGCTTGCCAGAGGACTAAACTCTGTTTGTCTATACTGTCTGAGTACTATATAATAGTTAAAACTTTCAACAACGGATCTCTTGGTTCTGGCATCGATGAAGAACGCAGCGAAATGCGATAAGTAATGTGAATTGCAGAATTCAGTGAATCATCGAATCTTTGAACGCACATTGCGCCCCCTGGTATTCCGGGGGGCATGCCTGTCCGAGCGTCATTACAACCCTCAAGCTCAGCTTGGTATTGGGCCCCGCCGACCCGGCGGGCCCTAAAGTCAGTGGCGGTGCCGTCCGGCTCCGAGCGTAGTAATTCTTCTCGCTCCGGAGGTCCGGTCGTGTGCTTGCCAGCAACCCCCAATTTTTTCAGGTTGACCTCGGATCAGGTAGGGATACCCGCTGAACTTAAGCATATCAATAAGCGGAGGAAAAGAAACCAACAGGGATTACCTCAGTAACGGCGAGTGAAGCGGTAACAGCTCAAATTTGAAATCTGGCCTCACGGTCCGAGTTGTAATTTGTAGAGGATGCTTCGAGCATGGTCTGGCCTAAGTTCCTTGGAACAGGACGTCATAGAGGGTGAGAATCCCGTATGCGGCCAGGTGCCTACGCTCATGTGAAGCTCCTTCGACGAGTCGAGTTGTTTGGGAATGCAGCTCAAAATGGGTGGTAAATTTCATCTAAAGCTAAATATTGGCCAGAGACCGATAGCGCACAAGTAGAGTGATCGAAAGATGAAAAGCACTTTGGAAAGAGAGTTAAACAGTACGTGAAATTGTTGAAAGGGAAGCGCTTGCAACCAGACTTGCGCGCGGCCGATCATCCGGTGTTCTCACCGGTGCACTCGGCCGTGCTCAGGCCAGCATCGGTTTTGGCGGCTGGATAAAGGCCTAGGAATGTAGCTCCTCTCGGGGAGTGTTTATAGTCTAGGTGCAATGCAGCCTGCTGGGACCGAGGACCGCG
>NW_020167529.1:215000-217500 GCF_001641265.1 Pseudogymnoascus destructans
CAACGGGTAACGGGGAATTAGGGTTCTATTCCGGAGAGGGAGCCTGAGAAACGGCTACCACATCCAAGGAAGGCAGCAGGCGCGCAAATTACCCAATCCCGACACGGGGAGGTAGTGACAATAAATACTGATACAGGGCTCTTTTGAGTCTTGTAATTGGAATGAGTACAATTTAAATCCCTTAACGAGGAACAATTGGAGGGCAAGTCTGGTGCCAGCAGCCGCGGTAATTCCAGCTCCAATAGCGTATATTAAAGTTGTTGCAGTTAAAAAAAGCTCGTAGTTGAACCTTGGGCCTGGCTGGCCGGTCCGCCTCACCGCGTGCACTGGTCCGGCCGGGCCTTTCCTCCTGGGGAGCCGCATGCCCTTCACTGGGTGTGTCGGGGAACCAGGACTTTTACTTTGAAAAAATTAGAGTGTTCAAAGCAGGCCTATGCTCGAATACATTAGCATGGAATAATAGAATAGGACGTGTGGTTCTATTTTGTTGGTTTCTAGGACCGCCGTAATGATTAATAGGGATAGTCGGGGGCATCAGTATTCAATTGTCAGAGGTGAAATTCTTGGATTTATTGAAGACTAACTACTGCGAAAGCATTTGCCAAGGATGTTTTCATTAATCAGTGAACGAAAGTTAGGGGATCGAAGACGATCAGATACCGTCGTAGTCTTAACCATAAACTATGCCGACTAGGGATCGGGCGATGTTATCTTTTTGACTCGCTCGGCACCTTACGAGAAATCAAAGTTTTTGGGTTCTGGGGGGAGTATGGTCGCAAGGCTGAAACTTAAAGAAATTGACGGAAGGGCACCACCAGGAGTGGAGCCTGCGGCTTAATTTGACTCAACACGGGGAAACTCACCAGGTCCAGACACAATAAGGATTGACAGATTGAGAGCTCTTTCTTGATTTTGTGGGTGGTGGTGCATGGCCGTTCTTAGTTGGTGGAGTGATTTGTCTGCTTAATTGCGATAACGAACGAGACCTTAACCTGCTAAATAGCCCGGCTAGCTTTGGCTGGTCGCTGGCTTCTTAGAGGGACTATCGGCTCAAGCCGATGGAAGTTTGAGGCAATAACAGGTCTGTGATGCCCTTAGATGTTCTGGGCCGCACGCGCGCTACACTGACAGAGCCAACGAGTTCATCACCTTGGCCGAAAGGTCTGGGTAATCTTGTTAAACTCTGTCGTGCTGGGGATAGAGCATTGCAATTATTGCTCTTCAACGAGGAATTCCTAGTAGGCGCGAGTCATCAGCTCGTGCCGACTACGTCCCTGCCCTTTGTACACACCGCCCGTCGCTACTACCGATTGAACGGCTAAGTGAGGCTTCCGGACTGGCTCAGGGAGGTCGGCAACGACCACCCAGAGCTGGAAAGTTGTCCAAACTTGGTCGTTTAGAGGAAGTAAAAGTCGTAACAAGGTTTCGCTACTTTTAAGTATGGAGCAATCTCAATGATTCTTCCGTGGCGACACTTATGGAAGCCTTTGCAGCCCCGCAAGGGGTGGGGAGCACGACTGTAAATAAGTCTCCCTTCATGCAAGTCAGCACCCGCTGGCAACACGATCGAATTGACGGGGACGTCCTAAAGCCTACAACACCAACCCGCCCGGGAAACCGAGGCGGGGGCCCGTGCTAACTCCACGGGGTGGTAAAAGAGTGTATGGATACTCCCTCTGGGGAACTATGGATAATCCGCAGCGAAGACCCTAAGTAGCGCTAGCTATACGGGTAACGTTCACAGACTAAGTGGTTGTGGGTGGAGCCTAGCTCTGCTTAAGATATAGTCGGGCCCTACGTGAAAGCGCAGGGGTGAGTCGCTACGAACTCGAAACCGTTCCGTAGGTGAACCTGCGGAAGGATCATTACAGTAGTCGCCCGGGTTGCCGCAAGGCCTCCCGGGTAACCTACCACCCTTTGTTTATTACACTTTGTTGCTTTGGCAGGCCTGCCCTCGGGCTGCTGGCTCCGGCCGGCGAGCGCTTGCCAGAGGACTAAACTCTGTTTGTCTATACTGTCTGAGTACTATATAATAGTTAAAACTTTCAACAACGGATCTCTTGGTTCTGGCATCGATGAAGAACGCAGCGAAATGCGATAAGTAATGTGAATTGCAGAATTCAGTGAATCATCGAATCTTTGAACGCACATTGCGCCCCCTGGTATTCCGGGGGGCATGCCTGTCCGAGCGTCATTACAACCCTCAAGCTCAGCTTGGTATTGGGCCCCGCCGACCCGGCGGGCCCTAAAGTCAGTGGCGGTGCCGTCCGGCTCCGAGCGTAGTAATTCTTCTCGCTCCGGAGGTCCGGTCGTGTGCTTGCCAGCAACCCCCAATTTTTTCAGGTTGACCTCGGATCAGGTAGGGATACCCGCTGAACTTAAGCATATCAATAAGCGGAGGAAAAGAAACCAACAGGGATTACCTCAGTAACGGCGAGTGAAGCGGTAACAGCTCAAATTTGAAATCTGGCCTCACGGTCCGAGTTGTAATTTGTAGAGG